>NW_026623247.1:317964-343226 GCF_030028575.1 Malurus melanocephalus
ACTACATAGAAGATTTAGCAGCTTCTGTTTGTTTCCTTAGATAAAAGTAATCAAATTCACTTCAAGACTAACTATTTTAACATAGACTAAGCAAAAAAGAAATGAGACTGACACCTCTTGAGGTAGAAGAAACTTCTGACTCATGTAAGGCAGCCATATATTCCTTGTGATAAAACAACAGTAACATAAAGAATGCATGAATTATTCCAGTACAAGTTGCAAACCATAAAAATTACTCAGGGAAACAGAAAGAGGTAAATTGAAACTCCTTGAGCCAAAATGCACAGTATAAAAACCAGCTACAAGCTCCAGGTTGATTATTTTAATTCTACCCAAGTRCAAGCAAACTAATTTTAATTAGAGAAGGCATGTTGCAGAACATTGCATGAATAGAATAATATTTTAATAATTGACAGGTCTTCTGTTAAGAAGATTTTGAGGCAATGGCTCTGAATAGGTTATCACACAGTCTACATTCATTGTATGGAACGTATAATAAGTGACAACTAAAGCACTTCTGTGCCTTGGAACCTAATCTGTAAGGTAGTTGTTTTTTATTGTGCTGTAGGAGGTAAATGAGGTGATGTGTTTTGGCATTTTTTAAATGGCAGCTGGGCACAGGCTTTGTTCCAAATATGTTGTTTCTTATATGGCTGCCTGTGTAAATGATAAGCGTGGACAAAAGAGAGTATTTTAAAACAAAAGCAGATATCATACGTAGCAATGTGTGAAGGTTTCCAAAGACATATTCCTTTACCTTCAGCACATTTTTACTACATACTTCTCAGTTTTTTTAAAAATCTGGTGTCAGTGGTGATCTTAAAAAAGAAGAAAAAAAAAYGTCAGCAGGTAGCAGCATCATCTTTTACAGAAGGGCAACACAATAAAAGTCAAGTTGACTGTGGTCTATTACTTTGGTGCTGTGTCATTTGCAAAAATCTGACACCCAGGGGGCACACCATTTCTTTCCTAGCAATCAAATGAGATCCAGCTAAGTTTTGCAAGCCTTGTATTCTCTTGCAGTTTATTTGATGGCAGACTGTAAGTTTTTGTACCTACAGATTATACAACAGATGCAAACTTTCTTTTACARGTTATGTTTTAAGACTTGTCTAAAACAAGGAGACTACCAGGTTCTCTGACAGAAATGCACTTCTTTAAATTTGACTGAAACAGTGACTACTCTGCCTTCCAGATGCACCAGACATTATCACAAAGCCCACAGGATTTAGGAAAAGTTCTTCTCCAGGGAAGAGAAAGTGAAACAAAGGGAAAACCCCTTCTTTCAACTCTTTTTAGGTAGCTGACTTTACTTCAAACACCAGCATGAACCTTATTTAACCCAATCAAACAAAACTATGCAGAGTCATATTCTTTCATTTTTATACTAGCACAGGAAGGACAAGAGAATGCTTGTGATTAAACCAAAACTAAAGCATTCAGAAGTACTAYAGGAGCTTGTAGAGGGCAAAATATCAACATCAAAAACTATGCAGAAAATGATAAATTCACTCATKTTCTTTAACCAAGTTCTCCCACTTCCTCAGCACTCACCAAGCCTTCAGAGAAATGGTGAATCTCATGTTTGTTTTAAGGGAGTAAAAAACAACCTTGGTAACAAAYATTTGGGGCAACAGGAATTATGCATGAAGAGCATAAAAGTGTTTTCAGGATTTTATGTATTCAGAAATTGACTTACTCTAGCTGTGATGGAGTTTGAGCTTTAGTTTGCCTTCTGCTTTTCAGAGCGCGAAGTTTATCCCCTTGTGTTAAACAGTTTGTTTCATCATCATCACTGTACTGGATAGTGGAAAGGGGAAAGGGATAAACCAAGATTAAAATATAGATGGTTTGATATTTAACAGTAACCTTATCTTAAAGTTTAAGATTAGAATTATGTCAACAGGATAAACTCAAAGGAAATTCACTTGCATAAATACAATTTTGTTCCTTCCAGTTTCCTGCTTGCTGCTTTTGAAGCTGTAAACCATTAAGTGGTGTCATGAATTACATGCATCAGAATATTGTCTACTTTTAAAATAGTGGAAACAACATATTATCAAATCCTTGCTTAGGTACAGTATAATCTTCACTAAATACAGCATTTCCCTTCTTCACTTGCATTTTTCAAACAGCAGTACAGTCTTTTTAAAAAAGCACCATGCAAAGGTATCACAGAAGTTGCAATTATTTAGAAACTAAAATGAGTGAARAAAACCCTTTCACCCCTTCTCTTCAAATACACACAGTGAAGCAACAGACAATCCAAAATGAAATCAGTGTTTTTGACTGCAGATTGTGAGTTCTTTTTCTATTATTGACCTAATTACAAAAGACTAAAGCATGATGATGCTTGTACTTCACCTGTGTTCTGAACTCCATTTTTGATAATTGTCATCCATACTTCCCCTCCCCCACCCCTTGCATATCCCTTTATACAAAAAGGGTGGACAGAAAAAAAATCTGATTAACAAAGTTTTAGTGTACACACAGGTTTKTTCAAAACCTGAGAGGTTCTCAACAGTTTTAACTTTTACAAGAGCACAATATTTGGAGGGTTACCAGTTCAATGTCCTTTTGGATGCTTCTCCTGTTTCTTGTGTTATTAATTGAAATATCATCTACTCCTGACAGAATTCTTGTTACAGCAATTTTATGGTTTCGTTTCAACTTTGCCCGGAAAATATCCCCTTCTTTCCAAAGTTCTGCCTGTTTGCTATCATAACATGGAAAAAAAGGCCCAAAACACAACAAATTAACACTGAAGATTGTTAAGTGCACAAYAGAAGAAGAAGAAAATGACATCTAGATTTGTTTTTGACAATAATTTATAGCCAGTCTACTTACTCCACCAGGAAATGCTGTTGTGGCCCAATCACAGAACCAGGTCTATTTATTCTGATCCAGGCAATAGTTTCAGCAGCTGTCATCCGATAATGCTTCATGATGTAACAGGCAATAAGTGTGCCAGTTCGTCCAAGACCAGCTGTGTAAGATAAAAGAATGGTTTCTTTTATGTATCCATCTTCATCCAGAATTTACTGTAACTACAGACATTATTACTTGGACAAGTAGTTACCTGCCTAATTTATCTAAACAAAACTGTACTTACCAAATTTGGTAAGGGAAACCTACCTTTCAATCCTTTTTTTCATACACAAGGTTACTAACACACTGTTCGTGTCTTTTTGAGTGAGATAACTTTCCAAAGCCAGCAACTTTACAAATATCTGTAAGCTTAGGTATCTTTATTTACCTATGTATGCATGGATATGTATGAAGGTATAGAATGTTCTTATGCCTGGGATAAAACAGCTGGCTCTTTTTATCCGAATTTTCACAGCATMTTCTTGCAAACTGATCACACACTGCACTGAAACCTGCAGTTCTTCCAGCCCCTCCTCTAACTAATCTCTTTAATTCCCAAGGAAAAGGCAAATCTTGCAATAAGCAAATCTGGACACTAGTTAGAAYAGGCAAAAAGTAATCCAGAATGAGGAACCTTATTTGTAATGGCCCTCAAAATAGTTCTGTTTATCTTGGGAAGCAAAGGTGGACAGCTCCAGCTAAGTGGTGTCTCTCCTCAATCACTTGCTGTAAATACAAATCATACATCACCTTCTCTCACTTAACAACTGACCGATCAAAACCCCTGTAAAATCTTCTGTTTAACACAACAGCCAAGACAACTACACAGCRCTTTCCATGACTTGCACAGCTTTAGGGACAAGCTACAACATTCTACTCTTCCTCAAGAGTAAGAGCAGGCTGAGGAACATAAAGRTGATCAAGACACCATTAGGACAACATCTATCCAAGAACATCTTAAATTAAGTGAAAACAAAGCACTTGTATCAATTRTACTTAATATTCTGGCATAACCAACTAAGTTATATGCCTGAATTTATCACCATAGTGAAGAGTAAGTGTATGCACTTGTTTCCTCACAGTCAAGATACTGGTTTTGATAATTCTTTTGATGCCAGAGTGATTTTTTCCTTTTATATATTTGTAACCTTCCCAGTACTTTTCCCTACCCTTTTCCCCAGCTAGAAGACAAAACACATTCCAGAGCTCCAAGACCCAGAGGGCACAAGGTCYGTGTCTTGGTTCTTCCTTGGAACTAAGGTTGAGAACAACGTCTTCAAGACATGTTTTCATAAACAAGTACRGTAGTACTCAGGGTAGGAAACTCTAGAGAAGGGGCTTGACCTGGGGGAAATTACATCACCACTTGTCTTCCTAATTGGTGCTTTTTATTAACTATGCTAATTTCCTAAAACCTACAAAACTGTGTTCACCCCTGTGGAGATGGGCTTTTGTGGATATTCTTTCACGACTGCCCATGGAGCTCCAATAAAGACTCACTTTTATATAATCTCTGATACTAAAATAATTTCAAGTTTCATTTCTAGGTTGAAAAAGGCAACACTTTCACTCTCCAGTATAATTCTGTAAAATGCAGCAAATGGTTGGCAGATCCAGGAACAGAAATTAAGCCTTTGCAGGTCCAAAGTAAATAGGTTCATAAAAGGCCCTCCTCCTTCAATCAGAGCATTATCAGGTACACTAGTGATCCAAAGTTGTGGAGAAGAAATGTCTGATAGATTTTTAAAGATGTGCCTCTAGAGTCACAGAAAACTGAATCACTGTACTAGCTGCACTGGACATGCTCTGAAAATCTCAGCAGTCTGATTCAGAAGGAACGGATATTCAGAGCATGCCCAAACTAATAAAATGAGTTTCTGAGGGGTGAAGATTTTGGTGCTTGTAGAAGAACAAATATATTTTGAGAAACCTCCTCAAAAAGCCGTGCGGTTTTCAGAAGTTTATGACTTAGTATATTTAAACATGTATTTTCAGAGAGAACTTGACAGGACTTCAAATGCCTGCCCATAACATCCCTTGAAAGTGCTAACACTTTCTAGCAGAAAGAGCTATTAATATTGGAAATCTCACTTTCTCTAGTCTCATATTGGGAACGGCTGGGAAGATTTTACTGAAACTTAAAAAAATCAGAAGATCAAGAGCTGAACAGARCCAGTCGTGAAATAGAAATAATTTGTATGGAAAAGTTGCAGTTTCGCAGAGATGTTAATAGTAGATACAGTAGAATTATACTGCAAAATACCTCAGGAACTATAATTATAAACATCACTTGTAACATACACTTTTTTACACCATACCTTTGCAATGAACAGCTATTACACCTTCAGCATTTTCACAAATATTTAGAAAGTTTTTAACTATAGTATTATTAGGTGTGCTTCCATCAGCAAAGAAGAGATCAAAATGCTTAAATCCAGCCTTTGTAAATCGTTTGGCATCATACAGTTTTTTGTTGAGGCGTATTATAGTGGTGACTTTATGTTGCCTGAAGTATTGGAAATAAGCCTCTGGAGCATGGTGGGGATACCCTATTTGAGAACAGAAGTACAAAAAAAGACAGTAAGGCTCAAACTGCAGAAACAAAAAAAAAAAGACCAAAAAACAAGATATGAAAATGCTTTCCAAACAGAGACAACATAAAGAAACTAACTGAAAACGGAATTTAAACACAATCACCTAGGTCAGATACAATTAAACCAAGCATTAGAATTTTACTGGCAGAATTCTTATGAAAGTAAAAGAGCCAAGGAAAAAACACACTGTTTGAGGAACAATTTTTAAAGCTTGTCCTTACTGATAACAATCAACTAAGAAAGCAGTGGGCTTGTGTCCCCCACCTCCTTTTTTAAGCATACCATTTTCAATTTTACTTCTTGAATGAGGTCCACTGAAGGCAATGAATTTGTTTGGTATTATCCAGTTAAAATCTCCATTTTCTGCTCTCTGTCAAGAGAAAATGCTTGGTTTATCATTATCCCTGTATTTTCAGGCTTTTCCTTATTGTTTCAAAATACATCCTAGATAGAATTGATGCACAATTTTTGTCAAAGGAAGCTGTCTTAGTTACCTGCTTTCTTTTACATCATGAGGATGACAGACGCTCTCAACCTCACTTTTCTTGCTTGTGTTCCTGTCCTTCTACCTCAGAGTTTTAGAACAACTCAAATGATGTCCTTCAGATGAAGTGTAACTTCTATTTTTTTTATTTTGCATAGGTTTCTAAATTATGACCTTTCTCTTACCTCTGTTCACAAATAATCAATGATTTTTTAGGTTTTAGGAACAATTAATTTTCATTTTACAGATATGACAGCTTTGCATTTCTGGGACTGCATATAGTCAAGAGTCGCAGTCCTTCATTGTCACAATAATTTCCTATGTCCCAAAATAAACATTATGCACTTGGGAGTTTCCGAGCCCTGTTTCCTTCCTTACTTYGAAGGGTATTATTGTATCCCTGCCTGGGTTCTCAAATACTTTGATTGTTCTTCAGCTTTCAGTTAGACTTGGACTTATATGTCCTCTAGTTTTTCATTAAGACTGCTCAACAATGTCCAGGGTTTTAGTAATAATGGAAATCTCCATTTATTTCTATTTTGGTTTCTGCTTCACTGATGTTTGAGCATAATCATGCTTAAATCTGAATTCTAATATTCTTTGACCATGCACTTTTATTTAACTATCATAGCTTAAAGAAACAAAACAGAAATTGAACTTAATACTACAAAAGAATAGCACAAATCATAAATGATTATTTTAGCATTAATAATGGCAAACAAATCAAAAGATTGATACCGAACACTTACTTCATAATGCTCATATTCATTTACATCAAACGTAYTAAAATCCAGGAAACCATACTGCAAAGCCTAAAATTGAGAACATAGTTTTAAACAAAGATGCCTCTTAAGTGAGGACAGCTTATCACTCTTTTTGGTTACATTAAATCCCTTAATACACACTCTACTCTTCTAGAGACATTTCTTCATATTATTTAAGAAATACAGATCAACTCAGTTTTGATTCAAACGAGATTTGTAAATTTCAATGTAGGTGAAATTAGATGAGTAAATCAACTTTTTTTTTTGTTTTTATTGAATCAGTACAAAAATCCCAGATTACTGAAGCATTTGGTCTTTCATTACTGCTAGGTGCACAAAATAAAAAAGGAAAAGGAAAATAACTGGCAAAAAGCATCTATTGAAGCTATGAGTAGATTTGAAAGACCACATTCAAGGACTACAATCTTTTCGTGTGCATAAATGCTACTTGCTAGTATCTTCACTGATTTCAAATTATTTGCAGTCACAAAGTCCTAAGCAGATATRAGTATGAATATATGATGTCCCATAATTAGCCACAACCATAATACTTAATACAGTATAAAAAATATARTAATGTGGGTAACTAATAGTTTATCCACTTGTTAAATGAGGAAGCACAAACACAGATAAATTCCCTACCTCCAGATATTTAAAAGTAGTACATTCTAATTTTCTCTTTCACTATGTAAACTTTTCTTCACCAGCAAGAAAACAATGCACCCATCTTGGCACACATGCAGCCAATTTCAAAACACCCAAAAAAGTTAAAAAATCAGTAATCCTCAAGGAACTGATTTAACCAGTAAAAACATCAGTATTTGGTAGAGACACCCGTAATACAAAAGACAGTAGTATGTTGGAGAGCTGCAGAATTCACTACTCCTACAGACTAAAAAGAAGGTGGCATCCCTCAGTGCCACAGTACTTCACCACTATATTGCTMTAAAACACTAGATTATGATAATCTGCAGTTGAAGAAATAAGCACATATCGCCTAACATTTGCACTATTTCTATGACTAAAGCAAAACTTGAGATCGTTTGTGTATGGTGCAAATGCTGAAAATGTGTAACAAAGCCATTCAAAACCACTTTCCAAGGCTGTGTTCAGCCCAATATGTAACACCAGGGGGCATGCAATAAACCTAGCACTCACCTCTTAGGGATTAGACATGAATTACTGTCTGAAAAGATTACGTAAGTAAAACTCAAAATTCTCTTTTTAACATCCTCATCAGGCGATTACATAAGGTATTGGTTGAGTCCTATGGATGTTCTATCTACTTTAGTTACATGGCATAATGCACAGAAGACTAAGCAACAATCAGAAATTCGGCTACTTCACAGCTCTAATTGGATCCTAACTTCCTAGTCTTTTTCTGATAGACACTTAGCTAACTTGTTGCAATATAAAAAATATTAATTTACTGACCTTGTGTATTGCATGAAAACAGTCCAGTAATGTCAGATGAAAACTGCAAGTACCACAGGAAGCATCCCTATAAGATATGATGACCAAAACAGTAATTACAATATTGATGTAATGTGTAATTGATGTATATGATGACCAAAACAGTATTTTAATCCAAGTGAAAGCAATTGAAGACACTTCTCTAAAACACCTTTAAAAATTACAAGATAATTATTATTATAGTGAAATCATTATATCAAGTGATTACTTCATTTTCCATACCTTGACTTTTACAAGAATAACAAAACATAAGTTATATTAATAGATATAATAGTGTGATTACTCCAGCTACAGTTTTGGTAAAGCTGATACGTTCAATTTCTGACATGAACATTGAAACTGGCACATTTTGGTGTTCATCAGCAAAGAACACACAACACAAAAGCTAATTCCCAAAAAAAGTATCACACATTAACACTCATTCTTTGAATACTTTCTCCCAAAGTACATTTTGAAAAAAAGTAAAATTTTAAGACACTGCTCCATTTACAAGAAGGAGGAGACTGTGCATGTGTTTTTTTTTGTATATGTGAACAGCATCTTCTTACTAAAACTGTTAGGATAAACATTTGAGTAGATATAATAAAATATTTTCCTTAAGATGCGTTAATAGTTTATGCTTAAACAAGAGGAGAAACTGGTTTCATTAAAACCCCTTCTTTCAATTACTATATTTTAAATTCTTTTGATTTAGGAACTGCATGTTCTTAGTATGYGACCATTATCAAATTTCATAAGCACCTCAGTGTAAGCATTCTATGAGAATACTACAGTCAAGTAAATAAATTAATTAATCTGAGTCTACATCAGAGAATATTATGCCTTGGCAGAACGCTCAAATTTCCACTGAGAAGAGGAAGAACTTTTGAAGAACAAGGATGGCTGTCTCTAATATTTTTTTTATCTTTTCCTTCCTTATGAATCAGTGTGAAAAGTGAGTTGGGCAGAAGCTAGCAAGAGATAGAAATAACAGAACCTCATTCAAGTAAAAGAAAGGACACAAAGGTAACATTGTACTATTGGTGTCTCTTATACCACCTGACAAGAAAGAACAAATGGATAAAGCCTTCCACTGACAGAAGCAGCCTCATGTTCTCAGGCACGGTCCTCACAGGGAACTGCAGCCACTCTGATATATGTAGGAGGGATAGCACAATAGGACACAGGCAATGCAGAAGGTTCCTGGAATGCACTGATGACAASTTCCCACTTGTCAAATGTGTGCAGCAATCTGCAAATACTATCTTGTGCATAAAGAATAGTACTAAGTATTACAAGCCTTTGTGGTAAATGACAGATACTTTGCTATGTTTAACTATCAGCTACTGCCACAAAATCAGACTGGGAAGTGAGAAGCAATGTAGATCAAAAAAATCAGTAAGTGGATACAAAACGTGTGGTTCTTTCACCTTCTGCCAGCACACTTCAATACCAGCTGGTAACACCTCTAATTCACTAAATACTTAGCTCAAACAGTGAGTGTGTCCCAAGAAAAAAAATCAGCACAAGAAAACCCAACCCTACCTGCCCCAAAAAACCAAGCAAAAAAAACCAACCAACCAACCAACAAAACCCCCCCAAAACCCCCCCCAAAACCCCAAAACCAAACAAAAGAAACCCAACAAAAACCAACCACCCTCAAAAAAACCCAAAGTAAAACAAAACCAAAAAAACCCAAAACAAAACAAAACAAATCCACAGCAAAAATTAGTCCTGAATCATGTTACATTCTTCTTCAAAATATCAAAGTACAGAAAGTTCTATCAATTTGTTATTTACCTGAAAGGAAGATATGAAACACTTCCTGACAATATAAGCCTGTACACATCTTCTGCAGATTCCCTCAGGTATATTATCTATTTTTGGAAAAAGACAGAAAAAGATTATTGTAAGACAGGTTTCAATAATTTCAAGTCAGTTGTTCACTACAGAAGGCATAATTAATTATCACAGAGCACAAAAGTGCTGGGAAAGAGTGGTATCAAGAATAAATGTTTTGAAGTGTGCAACAATAAAACTAACATAAGCAATACAAAATCTTGTCACTCTAAAGGAATATATTTTTTTAAATGAACTTTATGGATTTGTGCAAACATTGTGTTCAGCTACAGGCTACACGGAAAGGCTTCTGTTCACCTGGATTCTTCCATTTCTACTGACACTCYGCTTGACCAATTTGTATTTTTTTTAAAAAAAATTAAGCTTTTAAAATGTAAATCAAAACATAAAAACCCGCAAAGATATCAGCAAAGCTATGAATCATCTGGTACACCAACAGTTGGTACATTCAGCAGACAAGACTAAAACAGTTATTTATGTATGTTTTGATCTTTCGACAACAGAACATTTGCATTAATCCAAATTTTATACTTCCTCCTTTGCACTGCTGAGGCAGAATCCAGTAACTAAATCCAGATGCCGCAAATGAAAAGAAAGGATCAAACAAACAAACAAAAAAAATTACCCAAACAAAAAGCAACACACCCACCCCCCCAAAAATCTGTATATTCAGAAGCAAAATACTAAGAACAGAATGCATTGAACTTTCTACTGTCAAAAACACTCAGAAAAGAATTCACAAAGGACCAACTTACGAGAATTATCCATATGGTCTTCCATCACAACATGTCTGATCCCTCTTGGATAGCCTTTAACACTAAGGTCTCCTTAAAGAATACCTAAAACTCCTCTTTTTTGCATAYCTCTTCTTCAAATACCATGAAACACCATCGCCAGCATGGCCAGGTGGTAACAACTGTTAATAACAAGCTGTCATTAACAGGTCAATAATCATTAATTTCAAGTTAATGCTTTTTATTTGAAATTGCTTTAGAACACTACACAAAGTTGGTTTTTTTTTCACTAACATTCAGTAAAATTATTTATTTATTTCATAGTAATGAAGTTTTCCCCTAGAGATATTTGAAAGTAAAAATCCTCATGAGTATTAATTAAACATCCCCCAAAAATCAAGACACGACATATTTGCTTTCTGTGGCTTTGGATGTTTTTTCTTTTAAAAGCTGGCATTGCCTTTCAAATTTCTTTGATGCTGCCGCACAACCGCTTTGAACAAATGGCTTGACATACCTTAAACATCCTCCCTCCACACACACACASAGAACAAGAGTTAGAACAGATGTTGCTAAAAAAAACCCAACAAACAAACCCAGCTTGAAACATAACCTAAACAGACAGCTAAATCAGACATGGCCAACAGGTGACCCCTTTGATTTTCCTAATTCAATTAGTGTGTTAAGTATTTTCTGAACATTCTTCCTTTGAAATTAGAAGAAGAAAACAAAAAAATAAATCTTTCTTGATAAATAGGTAAGTAATGGAAACTGCATGTTTTTGGTGTGTGTGCTTTCATTGGGGAGAGATAAGCAACTTCTGCATTTTAATTTCCAAGTGTACACCCAAAGTAGAAAATATACTTAAAAAGCCTCCCCAAGTATAATTGAAGAGCTTATCCTCAGACAGCAGAGTTAATTTTCTATTCTGCAGGCATATTCATTGCCTGATTTTGATGTAAAGGTTATCTTCCAAGAAATTTCAAATTGTGTGCTTTGATAGTCCTAATTTGCATCCTGCAGCACAGTGAACACATATTGCTCGCAAGCATGCAAATCAAGCTCTTCTTGTGTATCAGGAAGAGAGCCGTGTCCCTGAAAAACTTACAAACCAAAGACATGAAATGGCATTAGCAAACATATGGTCATTAGGCAGAGTTTTTAGCCAGAAATGAGTCACCTGGAAAAAACTTGGGATTACATAATCACAGAATCAATTAGGTTGGAAAAGATCTTTGTGATCATCCTAGTCCATCTTTGACCAAACACCACCATGTCAACTAGACCATGGCACTGTATGCCACACTCAGTCTTTCTTTAAACACCTCACCCACCATCTCCCTGGACAGCCCATTACTATGTTTAATCAATCCTTCACCCTTTCTGTGAAGAAATTCATCCTAATGTCCAACTGAACTAAGTGCCATCAGACTGTGTAGTATACAGACAGTACTAATTATACCAAACACAAATAGCAATGCAACTAACCCTAGCTAATTTTGTAAGTGCATGTAGCTCTTACAGGCCAAGGACTTCTCCTGTATCTCAGCTGAGCTTGTAATAGCTGCTTAAAGGAAAACAAGTTTCATTGCAGAAGCACTTGTTTACAAGTGTAACAGCTGCAACAAGTTTTTCCATTTCACTACATTGTATTAAAAGATGTCAAAATAATGTTGCAGTATATTGAAACATGTTAGTTCTTAAGCAGAGATCCCACTTCTGAAACTACATTACCAGGGAAACACCTTTTTAACAYACATACATATGTGTATGGACTTTCCTTAACAGTTATATATGAACATTTGCTACATACAAGGACATTAAAAAAAAAATCTGATATTGCAAAGCGAAAATACAACTTGTATTGTACAATTGAAGCAAAATACAGCATATTTACTGAAGAAGGAAATTGAACTTCTCAGAAATTTCTGAAACAGAGATGCTGCTACACTTAGGTGTGATGACACTACTACAAACAAGACACACAACATAGGAGCAGTTGCAGAGACAGCAGTTGATGAAATGGTCGGATGGTGTAATCAGTGAAAAGTGTTTGCAAAAAAAATTAGATTACTATGAGAATAGCTGGATGAATGCAATGGTGTAGAGTGTTTCAAAGAGGAAGAATGACATTATACATAAGGGGAAAGACCATAAACAGATAATTACTTCACAAGGAAAGTTTCCTGGCAGTAACACAACACGAGAAGCTGTGATAGTCAAAGTGGAGACCGGATCAATTTCTGTCACAGCTTAAGGGAGTAGTACCCAGCTAGAAATCCTGGTTGTAAGCAAGGCTGGATGAAGGCTGAATATCGGTAGGGCCTGCACTTAGGTTGGGACTGAACCAGATTTCAGGTATGGAACAAGGTAAGACCGAAACAGCAAAACTGAGAGAAGAAACAGATGTCAAGGCAGCAGAGGCCACATCTGCATTAGGAAATGGTCAGCACCAAACAAATCGCATCAGTAGAGAGAGATCCAGTTCTGAAGATCGGACAGCTGTACTACATACTTCCAGCAGCTTTTCAGCTTAACAACTGGCTGTAGTCTGATCCTGTGGACTGAATTTTTTACCTGTAGGGATTGCTTGCTACAMTTCTCCATGAAGTGAACCAAAATGCAGTAGTAAGAGTTTAAGAARAGATTCACTTCAAAAAATATTTCTTAAACATCTGTATCTATATAAAACTACATGTAATATTGTTTCTGACCTGGAGGAGGCTAGTGAAGCCTTAAAGAGGAACAATTTAATTGGAATGATGTGGGTAACAAAGGGCTAAAGAAAGCAAATAAATGGGAAAGAGAAAGTCGCAATGATGAAAGACCTATAGTGGACAGAAGTGTTGAAAGAAAGGACTTTCCAAGGCAGCAAGCAGAATTGAAGTTTCAGAAAAGAAGAAAATGGAAATGTTGATCTAATGAACAGAAAAACAAAGATATATTTGTAAATTTGTGAGGTATGTATTGGGGGAAGGAGAGGAAATGAGAGAAGACAAACTCCAGAAATCCAAATATACAACAGCTGAAACTAATTTGTCTAGATGCTGATTACAATTTAAGTTTCTGCTGTGCTTTCTAAGATGATGAAAACTTTCACAAATAAAACTGCTTTCTTAGGTTAATGYCAGTAAAGTAAAAAACCAAAATGACTATTAAAAAGATAAAAAWATTAAAATAAATTTCAAGCAATGATATTAGCTGTTATTTAGCAGAAGCAGGCAGGCATTCTTTGGGATAATTTTTATCCATTTTTGTATATACAAGTTAAGAAAAGACTACTAGAATTTTACAGTGATTTCCCAAGGGGCTCTTTTCCTGCAGATTAGGGAAATATTTTTTTTTTTWWAAAAAGCCTTCTTTCAATAAAACTTAAGTCAATGCAGCATGCTTGAAACACATCATCCACAAGTTCAGTTTTTAGAATTTTCCTACAGTCATACGCAAGTGCGGATAGGAGTATATACACATATCTACATACACACAAATACAAATAGAAGAAGTCTTAAAATCTTTTAGAAATCTTCTACTTAACTACCTTACAAAAAAAATGTTACTATAAGGAACTGGTATCTTTCAAGTCAGACCTACCATTTTATGCAATCACTTGGACACAGACAATTTAGAAATTTTCTTTCTTTATGCATACAAAAAAAAGTTCATCCTACTGAACTTCAAAATATAGCCAGGAATATACCATTAGCAGTTGAACCACTAACATCGCTCTAATCATTCTTTTAATTTAGGACATCTGTTTCTAATTAAGGCACTACAGGCACCTCTGTGAATGGTCAAGAACCATCCAAGCACTGAATGCCGGGAAAGGTGCACTCAAGCACTCCTCCTGCCAACATTGCTGCACAGTCAAACAGCCGCTTTAAAGTTCACTCTATGAAACACAAGGGTTTGCAGGATGTGGAGACCCATTCTTTAGTTATGAGCATTTCAAATCAACCAGAGAATAAGAGCTTTTAGCAAGCCATGTTTTTGTCTGATTCATTATTGTTTTCAATCCAGCCTTATTTTGTAAGCAACAGTTTCCTAGGTTGGAGTTATAATCATGGGAATGGTATACACAATAGGAAGCAAAAGTATTCCTGGTGAAAAGGAAATGAGTCTCTGGTTAAAACAGGCATCTTAACTTTCAATACATTGCAATACCAAATGAAATGGTAATGCTGCATGCAAGACAAAACATCTTTAGTAATAATAATCTATGACATAACTTGTTGTTTTTCCAGGAAAATTAAAATGGCTGTTGAAATAAGCTTTATTGTTAGAAACTATATAAATTCAATCTATAAACACCACTTTAAATTATTATCTATCATGCGCTCAATATAATCACATTTATCCACCTGTTCACCCTTAACTGAAAGATCTACTTATGACTGCTACCTAAATCCATGTTTTACCAACCATGCTGACTTAAAAGCCAGAAAGTATATGAGATAATTAATTTTAAACTGCTTACAAGCAAATTTAATGTTCTACAACTTTGCTCCAAAAAGTCATTCACGCAAGACAGTCTGAACTGCTGTAAATGGCAAATAATTAAATGTACCCATTCTGAACAAATGCAAGTAACTGCTACATGTGACCAGACTCAAAGACAAGTTCATACAGCTGTTATAACTTAAAAGTACTAAATATTTGATTTAATGAAAGCCTCCATTGCATATACTAGTCAGTTAGCAGATTAAATTTCTAGCAATATTCCTCAGGAAAAAATGTTAGATGTTGCAAAATTAAAACAGAAATATATTAGAGTAAAAAGCTTCCTGTATGGATTTGTGTTATAGTGAAGAAATGCACATGGCCAACAGTTTCTTCATTAGCAGAAATACAATCATTAAGTGGATAAAAGTGGCAGAGAGTGAGCAACTGCCTCTGGCAACTCTCTTCATTCAACATAAGCAAAATCAAGAAACCTCCAATTACCTTTTAAACAGCAGAGGGGAAGTACACAAAATCTTGAACTGACTGGGCTGGGCACATCACTACTTCATGATAGGTAAGAAAGCAGCTTAAGACTACAGTGATGGACCTCCAAAAGAACAACCCCTCTTCTCCCATGGAGACAAGGAGTTTTGTAGGAACATCCTGGAGAAGAACCTAGTACAAACAGCAGGAAAAGCTGCCGCTGTGAAGACTAATCACGATTTCCCAAATACAATTCTGAGAAGGTAGTTTTTTAGAGGACACAAACACAGAGACAGCYAAGACTCTAGGTAACTTTTGCTTAAGTGAAAAGTCAGTACTTTGTCCATCTCATCTTTGCCACTCACTTGTCAAGCACCTCTCACCAAAACACAGCTGAGGGTAAACATGGTTTACCCACTCTAAATTTGAGCACTGCCACAGTTACAGGCATTCACCACCACCCAGCCAGGGTCACTAGACAGGTACATCTCAGGCTTAGCCAGAAATAATTCTGCATGTGTCACAGTAAGAACAGAGAAGCTCAGCACAACACCAGGGGGTGCCAATTGATTCTCCAGCCTTCAGTTTCTACCCACCATTAGGCCCACAACTAGGAAGGACACTAACAAACTGAAAAGGCAAAAAACCAAAACTACGGATTAGAATGGATGAAGGAAACGCTGCTTACCCTGAAGAAAGAAGATGAGAAAATAGACAAAGTACAGAGATGAGTCCTGGAGAAGGTGACCTGAATTACAGCAGTTCATGGGGCGGTACCCTGGGAGGGTCACCCTCCAAGTACATAATTAGTGCCAGGCCTGAGAAAAAAAATCACTGTTACTAAGTTAATGTAGCCAAGGGGAGAGGGGGAACTTGGGAATTGGGTGGACAGGGCACAGGGAGTACATTTTCTTTCGCAATATAGAAGGAGCAATGATGGTAGAAGCAGACTTTCCTCACCCACAGCCAAGTCCTGGCGAAAATCAAGAGAAGCCACTGTAGATATCAACTCAGAAGATCACTGCTGCTTTGGTAGTGTGGTAAGGCCTGAACAGTGCAGACAGCTTTCAAGGAAAATATTTTTCTTTAAAAGGTGAAGAACAAAAGCTTTTCCCCCTCCCTCCATTCCTTCCCTTTTCCCCCTCCACCCAAATAAAGTGTAAACATTCAACCCCAACACACTAAGTTCTGGCTACCCTTTGTGTGGCTGAATGTGCCAAATTTTTGCTAATCTACATAGAAGAATATAATTCCCATTATGTCTGTAAAATTGTAGAAACAAAATACAGAATTAAAATAGATGAAAGATGAACAATAAAGGGATTAAGGTTGAAATTGTTAAGATTTACTCTAAAAAAAAATTTATTCTAAAACTACATTTACAACAATGCATCTGTAAAATTAGTTCWTCACTCTTTAAGCCATGTTATACTGAAGCGCTTGAGTTAGGCTCGGCTGTCACATCAAAGTACACCTGGAAAGAAGCAGCAGATGCAGGAGTGGGGAGAAAGAAGTATGAAGTCTGGAGAGTTCGTAAACTATCTCCACTGAAGAGGAAAGAAAGACAAGTTAGGTGAACGGGAATGAGGGAAACATTAAAATACATCAACTGTGAAGAAAAGACTGAGAACAGACTTTGCTTGAAAACAAGAACACTAACAGCTGCCCTTACCACACCACACTTAATGAAGATTTTCATAATCGCCTCAGTAGTCCAAACTAGCATATCCCCACATCATATATATACACACAAACACATTTGAACAAAAGATGACAATATCCCAATGCCTTTAAGCAGAAGTTATAGAAATATTTTGTTTAAGAATACAAATTTAAGGTCAACAAATTCTTGAAAAGACATATTCAATGTCTAATGAATGTCTAASGGACACAGAAGTCCCAGAGGAGAACTAGTTATACACAGGTCATTACAGTTTTATGTAACTGTCTTAAAAAAAAAGATAATGCCAGAAATCACACAGATTGTGCCTTGCTGTTCTTGAAAACCTGGCAACCTGGTACTCCTAATAAAAGTAACTTTAAAAACTATGCTTAAGTCATCAAACCCCTTTCACCACAAGCAGACAAGCACTATTTTTGTGACCAACTCTACAAAGGCCACATTCCTTTTCTACTTCCTTTCTTTTCCCTGAATGAACATGAATGCCCCAAACTAATGCACAGCCACACAGTTTCTCAACCTAAGTTAAACTGTTGAAATGGGAACMTACCATGAAACTAAAAAATTAAAATCAAACAAGAAAACACATACAATCGATAGAAAACAAAATACAGTTTCAACCTACGACTTACACTGTGAGATGAGAAAATAAATGATGACAATCAGCTCAAGCAACAAAGAGTATTACTAACATGACAGTYTGATTAATTAAAATTACAGAAAAACTTCTTAAATATTGGACCAGTGTATGCATCCTATCTTCAACAAAAAGCAAAAGCATTCTGAACTAAAGAAGGTAGATGCTTAAGCCTACATGTTTTAAATAAATAAATCAATATTTTCAGTATTTCCCTTCAATCAGGAAATATGCTTATAGACATGTTCATCATGCATTCTGAACAGATCCCATATCATTGCTTRCTCCACAGAGAACAATCCAATTCTCCCTGCAGAAAGCAGAAATATGGGACAAGTATGTGTGAACACTTGAGCAATGAGCTCTGTAATTAAGCTTGCCTCTTCATGAAAGATCATCAAAGCGTGCCACGGGGAAAAAAAAGGCCTCAGGGGCATAGTTTTTCATCTGTGATCTTTCTTCAGTAGAATCCCTCCCTCTCGAAACTGGGAAGAAACTCTTCCCTACTGTAAAGAAAAAGCAGTACCAAAGCCAAAATGTATTGTACTAGAAAGAAAATCAGCATCTAGCTAGAGCTAGCTCACCATCTAAGACTTGTGAATCTGCAAGACAGATAATGATCACATGCAAGGAGGTGACTGATATTCAAACTGTGCTTCACTTTGCCCTGGGCCTTTCAGGAAACTGCCAAAATATTGAAAGTGTACAATGCAGCAACTTAAGCACATCTCYGAACTCTGAGAACTACTGGTGGTTTTGACTGGTGTCTTTCTGCCATATGCCATGTGTCTGCAACTAGCCCTACCACATGCCTTGGCTAGGCAGTCATGATCACGCTGGCTCGGTGTGAGCATCTTTCTTTACTCTGCAACTCCACTTCCTTCACCGCAGCTCTCTAAAGCAAAACCTGCCTACTCCTCTGTACAACAGCCTCTATTTTTAATTAATGTGCTTTAAATTGTCAAAATTCATACATATTAATCCTAGAGGTTTATTCAGCTGCTGTGCCACACATTGCTACTACTATACATATTCAGAACAAGAGTGTAGGAAAAAACAAAACCCACTTTTTTCCAAGAAATGGCTGATAACGGAAGCCAGTCTCCTCTCACTTTCTGGGCCTCAATTATGACCAATTAGGAAGAACCAGTTTTCCTAAAAGGTGCAGCTGTTTTGTCAACATAATCCCTTAGCTGCAAACAACGTTAGTAACTCATGCTACCAGTTTACATGTGGTTTAAGAATGCAAAGGTCTATAGCAACATTCCTAAGTCCTGTGTTTCAAATACCAAGAGTGACACGTTTTGAAATTTAATTCTCAATTYGTAAAGAGTACTATAAAATATAGACAACAAGAGAAACCCCAGGGAACAGAAAATGGACACCCTTGCTGCAGAGAGGCAACAAGGAGACTGCCTGCATCATGGAAAGTATTGCATAGCCTTTGCAGCCAATAAATAGGAATAACCTAAGGGTACATGAACTTCAACCACTCAAACATCTCAACGTCAAAAAATGCATAGCATTTCATTTTATTAACCTGTAAACAGAAGAAATGTTACAATCAAGGTGTGTTACAAGTCAAAACAGAACATGAATATGGTACATCATGTCTTTCATCCTGAAGTATTCAGCATGTTATTCCTTGACTACATTTTTGCATACCAAATATATGCAATTGTGATAGAAAGCCAGTCCTTTCCCCCTCTGCAGCCACAGACTTGGCTTAGTACCTTTCCAGCCACATTCTATCCTCGCAGGTTTTACACAGGCTCTAAGCCTTGTCACACATCCTCACCACTTCTGCAAGGTTAACTGAAGAGATTACCTTTTTTAGCAAATAATCAGCTGGGGAAKGAAGCGTTTATTTAAACATGCACACACAGGCAAATTATACACTATCCTTCATGTAAGATACTATTTTTCTAYTTTAAAAAAGAACAAGAGATTGTGTGGTTGAAGAAAGGTAAAACTTCAAGAAGCAATCATTTTTTCTAAATTAAAATATTAATACTGATTTTTTCTTCAGTGATGTTTTTACTTCTTAAGAACACAAGTTGCAGTAGGGAGGAAAAAGCCTAAAATCATACAACTTCACTCACATACCTGCTAGACTTTAGAAACTCTCCTATTATGTGGTACATTACTATAATGACATTAGTAGGATGATTATTCAAGAGAAAAGAATTGTTTTTGCTGTTCTAAATTGCTGTTCTAAAAATTCAGTATGAAAAAATGAACACAGTTGGCAGCTGATGTAAAAATTTAAATACTTACTGCGTAGGAGCCTATGAGGAATGCAGCGTTTGCTTGCTTTTTCTGATCAAAGCCAGTATAATGAATTATTTTCTTCCTTATCAATGATAATGACTGTATCAAGAAATGAACAAGATTATGATTTTGCATTTTAGACATTTTACACCCTCTTTTATAAAATCAGAGGAATGCAAGAGTTTGTTTACCTACTTTTAGGAAGCTGTATTCAGAGAACCAAATATACTGTGGACTAGCTCTTCAGAAGCTCTGGAAAACTTMTTTTTTTACTGCCAATCTACTACCTAGATTTTTCCAGTATTTTTCCCAGTATCCAGCAAATAATTTTTGATACATATTACTGAATCTTTTTCTTCTTAAATGCATTAGTATTTTTAGCTAGGATTTTTGACTTCAGGCGTTATGCAACAGATAGCTATTTATGAAAATAGAAAGTGGCATTCTCAAAAGCATCACAGGTGTATCAAAGGTGCAAAAATTTTAAAAACAGAATTTACACTTTTTCATTCATTTTTCAAACCCAAGTCTAGATAAATCCACTAGTATTTGTTTCTAAGAATCAGAACGATGCTTAGATCAAAATATTTTGAAAGTATTTCTAAGCTTTATAATAAATGATTTTTTAAGTATCAGCTTGGCATACAGTTTATCCATTTATCTTAGAATGTACGAACCTGGGTGGAATGACATTTTCAATAGAAAGGATAACCACATGTGTGGCGGCAGTTATGCCCTAACTGGCCCTTGAAATAAATTCTGATGTACTTGAAACTGCACATTTTGATCAACAGCTAAACTATCATAAAATGTCATTTTATGCATTTAAATAGCAATGTTACTTGCTCAGGATACCAGATTCAATGCATTAAAGACAGATAAACCCCACATCGGTAGCAGAAATACGTTCTCAGAAATCCTAATGCATCTGTCCAATATAAAAACCAAGACATGGAAAGGCACTATAACACAGACTTGTGTTGCTTTGGAGCATCTGRTATGCAAAAATCAGAGAATCTCATCTCTGGCAAGCCACAGTTACCCAGGTGAGAGTTTACCACCTCCCAGCCTGGACACTAAACAGGTTTATCTCAGGCTTAGGCAGAGACTATTCTGCAAGGGTCCCAGTAAGAATACAGCAGCAACATCACACCCATGGGTGCCAATTGCTTCTCCAACCTAAAGAATAATGCAAAACTGAATTATGCAAACTATTATCTGAGACAGACAAAAAGGAATAAAAAAAAAAAAACGAATACACTCTTAGTCTATAATATCCTGCTTTTCACAGTTCACGGGCAGTTGAGAGATCTGAGTAGTTTTGAAGAGGCAAACTGTGATTGACATTAATGAAAGTAAGCTTTTTTATCTGCCAAACAGGTTTTATACTCCAACAGATCAACTAACTTGTAGTCAGTCATGTTAATTAATTTAAGTAATCCATTTTAAAGGCACTAKGCTCTATCACAAGCCCAATCCCAAAAATTACTGAGCTACTGTAACAGAAAATGATCTGCAGTATAGACAGAGCAGCCTCCTTCAGGCCAATGCTATCAGTGCTACTAAAGATTAAACATGGTTCAATCCTGAAAAACATCAGCATCAGAAGAGAAGACCAAGTCAAACAAAAAAACATTTCAAATAAAAACATGGCAGTGCACCCTCGAGCTCACTCAATATTGGCAGATTGCCAATAAAATTGAATTCCTGGAAACAAGCTTTTMATGTAAAAGAATCTATATTCATTTAGCAACTGATCTTCTCAAATCTTAACAATAGTTACTGCCAGTCGTGCATCTTCTGGTTCTTAAAAGAAAGTGGATTTTCCCTCCTGATCCTCCTCCTCCCTACATTCACCTCAATAAAATCCATCATTCATATTCAGAACTCAGCTGATTTAGGAAAACAGAAAAGCACCTGRACAATAACAGCAACAATAAAGGAAATTTCAGCCCATTTGTGTTTGTATTTTAAAAAAATACTTATATCGGCTTTTGAATAAAAACCCCAAGCATTACCTTTAATTTCTTATTTAGCTTGCAGCAATATCTGTAGACCATTGCCAGATTGAGTGGTCCAAAGTCTGAATAGAAGCTGTTAGAAGAAAGGGGAAAAATTGWACATGACCTCTGCAAATGCCTTTTTTTTTAACAAGATGCAAAACGTAAGGAGTAATAATATACATGTTATATATGCACATAATATTAGAAACAAACACACCTTCTTACATACACACTGTTTCGTTGAAGGAAAAGTTTTGTCATATTTAAACATGGACTACATTTTTATTTGTTTTCCACACAGCACCATTCAAAACCAATACCCCAGGTTTTAAGAACTATTTCTAACTACTGYATCACTCAGCGACAACAGTTTTCAAACTCTATTTTAAGAGAAGCTCATAAGCTTTACTTTAAAAGGAGACAATTCACAGTGCTAGAGAAAAGGGAACACAGAGAACAAAGATTGATTAGTGAGTTAAAAAGCAGCATGCATGCCCTTGATGAAAATCATTTGAAGAATTAGCAACATTCCACATCATGCAAAAGGCAAGCAGTGCTCACTACAGGGGAAATAATATATCCATTGTCAGCTCATAAAAGCTTGAATTGACTGCACTATTTTTTTCTCTGATTCTAGGAAGTTCAGACATTCCACTTAATACATGAGCAACCAAAGACACCCCCTTTAGTCTGGCAGTTAAATGTGCATTTCTAAATCTAAATGGCTGCATCATCTTCTTGTCTCTTCTAACAGGAACGGGTGCAATTAAAGCTTTTGCTTTGAAAATATTTTTAAGAAATCCTGATGGGAAAGCAGGAAACCATTTTAAGGCCAATAAATCATCAAGGCATATAAATCTGAGAAGATCAAACTTGTAATTAATTCTCCAATGAGACTGATTCCTCATTGCTGTTGTTCTGAC
Organism: Malurus melanocephalus; assembly: GCF_030028575.1. NCBI lineage: Eukaryota > Metazoa > Chordata > Aves > Passeriformes > Maluridae > Malurus > Malurus melanocephalus. The sequence continues at coordinate 341,159 of NW_026623247.1, forward strand.
TAATTTATTTCTGCAAAAAACAGAGAAAACTAAGTTGGTACTTACTTCTCATACACAAGTTCATCATCTATGCAGAAATAATGGGTATTTTCAGCTCCATTCTTTGGTTTTTGGCAGAGAATTGCAAAATAAAGGCGATCTGAAATGCAAGAAAATTGGAAGCTTTTATAAACATCATGCTTTTCTATCGGAAGTCTGAAGTATTACCTGTCAACGGGACAACTTTAAATGGTTTAGAATGAAGAAAATCTTATTTTAAGTATTAGATTAGGTATTATTATTTCCCCAGTGTTAAACAAACAAGGCACACAAAGATTGAGGCTTTTTGCTCAGCAGCGTTCCCATAATCCGCAGCTCTTTAGTGGKTTTTTTTCAAGTGTTCCTTGTGTGATGACTTGGTAAAACACCAGGAGCCTGACTTGCACCCACRCATACAGCAGAAACCTCCTTTGGTAGTTGCACTCCAATCCAAATACCACTGCACACACCCTATCTTCCTGAAGTAAACCACAAATCCCTCTGCACCTCTGAGCACCTTACATGAAACTAAATGACGAAGCACACTCACACCAAAACTGGGCACTTCTTTCTGTAAAGTCATGATTTTGACAGTAGTGCCATGCAATTAAAGCTTGCAGGTGACAGACASGGGAAGAATGCAAAACGACAACCCATGCTGGCCAAGGGAGTACCAGCCACACCACCATCTGGACATCTCCATCCAAATTCCTGTCCCCATCCCAGCTACCCCTTCAAAGCCTGGGTGACTGCGGGCAGGAGGCATCTTGTACTTGCCCTGGCTTCCTTTAAGCTGTGGAGAAAAAATACCAGCGGTGTTCACATAGATATAAATTACTTTTATGGCCAGGGAAGCTGAAACCCCAGTGAACTTTAAACACTGACTGTGCTCCTGCTATAAATTGCTGTGCTTGCRGTAATTGGTCAATAAAAACTGAGGCTTGAAGCACCACTGCAATACTTGTCTTCCTCCTGCTGGGAAAATATCATCATAAAATATTTGGATTAAAATTCAGACCTAAAAGGAAAGCTTCTTTTTCTGAAAATTAGTTCCCTAGAACAGAGATATCATTTAAGTATCAAAAACAGATCACCTGCATGAATTATTTCAAAATATGATTGGTGATGAAGAAAAACCATGTGTTGATTTTTAGACGCAGGGGGAAAAAGTAATCACTTTAAGCTTCAAAACAACATAATCCATGACCACCACTTAGAAATCATTACTTGTATCTTGAAAATACATGCCAAAGTATGCCATGAAACAAGTAACCATATCTATATTTCAACAGTTGCATGCTCAGTGCTCACCTACCTACACCCGAATCTCAAAGGATGATGACTACCAAAAAGTGTACCTTTTGCAAATGCATATTTCAGCAGAACAGCAGCCTGGTGTGAATGGTTTGGCTTAAACATTTACAGGTCAGGTGCAACCAGTGGGATTTACAGTAACACCTAAGCAAGTCAAAGACCTATGTCCTTATCTTTAGCAGAAGCAAGGCACTCAGCTTGCTCATTTAATTTCTAATAATCCCATTTTGTAAGCTGCAGTACTAAATTGAAAGTGCATTATATGCTTCTGCACCTTCCAGCATTGACCAAATCATCCCCTGAAAACAAGCCAAAGGATAAAATTTAGAGTAGTGTGTGCGTTTTTAAGAAATTGGCCACAAAAAAAAAAAAAAAAAAAAAAAAAAAAAAAACCTGGACCACAAAGTGAATTATGTGTGGAGAAGCAAATGTACTGATACTCCAGCTGGGTACAACATAAGGAATGGTGAAAACCGCTTCACCGAAAGGCAGTCCTAGGGGTGGACTATGGAGTGGAGGGAGCCCCAGCTTCCCACAACTCCCCTGCATCTCTCCCCACCACTGCGTTAATCACTGAGCTGTGTCAAGGTGGATTTGCATGAATTAGACACTGTAACAGGTATCCCATGGCAATGTTAAAGAAAGAATAAAAAAAAAAAAAAAAGAAAAAAAAAAAAAAAAAAAAAAAAAGAAAAAAAAAAAAAAAAAAAAAAAAAAAAAAAAAAAAAAAAAAAAA
>NW_026623247.1:343231-351404 GCF_030028575.1 Malurus melanocephalus
AAAAGAAAAAAGAGAAAAAGGAAAAAGCTGCTTTGTGTCTTACTTCCCTGTGCTCTGAGAATGAGAGTCACCCTGTGTGCAGGAGAATAGAAGGCAAAGGAAGAAGCAGAAAGGAGAACTGAGAGGATGTGATATCTAGGGACTCTGTTYAAACTGGCATTGCTAGATTAAACACATGTCATTGTAGCCCCAAGCTATAATTTCACACCACTTCTAAACTGATTTAATGGCTAGCTGCCACCAGGTTCCTTACAAGGAATCTGAGTTAGCTCACTGAACCGGCCTGCTGGGGGTTAACAGCAGGTATATGGAGCCAAAATTTTTCCGTCCATGGCATCTGTCCTTAAGTGCCAGTCTAATTATTGACTAAACTGAGCCTTCCCTCTTAACAATAACCACATCAAAGTCTGGGCAGAACGGATGTAGTACTCAAACTGACAAACTACCTTTTTGTACTCCAGTTTCTTCACAGAAACCACTTTTGAAAATACAATAGCACTTTGCAAAGAGCAATCCAAAATCTCCAAATACAAAATGAGGACAAAAATGAAAATAAATATAATCTGCACAGGTAAAAGACCTAAAATAATTTAGCATTTTGCTACTGAACCTGATTTGGAGTAGATGAATCACTTGCATCCTCAGTGTTCTCACATTTACTGAAATTCTTTGGCAGCTTGCAAAGACGTCCAGCAAAAATAAGAATTCCTATCTTGAGCAGGCAGCATGTRTGTGGCCCTCTGAATTGCTATTGGCATAGGTTCTGCTCTGGTATCTCTGGATTGTGCTGATTGTTATTTTTAAAACACCTGAAACTTGAGTTTAATGAGTTTACAGAAGTACCTCACAATAAGAGCAGTGTGTCAAATGTCAATATCCTGACAAGCTGTCCGTTCCTGTGCACTGCTAACAATTACTCGTTATTATGTAAACAGCAGGCTCCATCTTTTTAACATGAATTTCCGATGAGATTATAGAATAAAGAAATTTCCTGTAAGTGTATTTACCTTTCTACAGACTTACCAGTCCAGAATCTGACAAATAGTGTATTACTCACCATGTCTGTTTCTACCTTTTATGTATTCATCCAAATACATTCCAAGTTCTATTTAGTCAAGGATTAGTGTGTTGATTTTTTTTTAACAGAAATTAAGAGAAAGGAGAATTCCTTCATTAMGGATCTGATTGCAGAATTGAGGGTGTACACATAAAATACACTCAAGCACAGATGATTTGATTTCACTAGGACTGCACAAAGGTTGGGACTGCCAGRAGCAAGGCTTCCTTTTCATTATCTTCATGTTTCTTTTGCTGATTTTAGCTTTTTAGTACTTAATTTACATATAGCGCACTTCAGCACTTCCTAATTCCTGCAAATTTCTGATAAAAAATCATCCTAAAACTATCAAACTAGAGCAGACCTTTCTAATCATCTCTCAGAAGAACGACAGAGTAGGGCTCACTGCCTTACAGGCTGCATCTGCACTGCAATTAGGAGATACGGCTGCAGCATGCTAGATATACTTCAAATACACTTAATTTTGTCAGCCTTATATAACAAAACAGTTAAAATACATAAGCACGGATGTCACCACAGGCAATGAATTTGAGTAAGCATCCAATATACAACAAAATGAGCCTACATACCCCTGACTGAGGCATAGGTTACCACAGCTGTGTTACTGCTGTCTCTGAACCAGCGAGACTAAAGCTAGCACAAGCAAGACTATCCATGCTGACTGCAGTGTGTATACAGAAGGAAAAGCACTTCATTTGTTTATCAGAGCCACAGTGCTCCATGGAAATAAATGAACAGAAAATTGAGAGCTACCACTTCAAGATCACATTAATGTGAATTTAGAGATTAAAAAATAATCTTCCCTTTATTCTCAATATGCCTGATGTTTCTCAGGCTGTGTTGCACAGGCCTTTGAGAAAAAAAATCAGTAATTAAAGAATTACAGTTGGACTTGATGATGTTAAAGGCTTCTTCCAACCTAAATGRTTCTATGACTTTTAAGTGACAGCTAAATAGCAAACAGGCACTAGTGGTACATGATCAGTAAATATTATTTAATACAGACAGAAATTCTACAGTCCTGTTGTTAAATGGATGCCTTGTATGAGAAACTCAGACTCAGTACAACAAAACTCAGCGTTAGTCTGTTTTGAATCATCAGGAATGCAACCAAAGAGTTACTAACTATTGTAAGAAGAATATATTTCTACATTCAGAGTTGGTATATGGAATTTTGTTATGTTTGACTTAAAAAATTTGACTTCAAAATATTTGAAAGACACAAGAAAATGTAAAAGATAAATTCTGTTACAATGTCAAAACAAAAAGAAAAATTGTTTAAGATTTTCTTTTTAGTCTTTCTATCCTTGAAAAGCTTTATTTAGTCATCACTATGACATTTCAAATTTAGCTAATGATAGAGCTGGCAATTAGGACAACAGCTGGACTCCGAWAAAGAAAACTAAAGCACACTAAAAAATAAAGGAACTTTTTTTAAACAAAAARCTATGAAAGCATTATTTTCAGCGGCATGTCATGGCTGATCAACACTGCTACTTCACTTACATAGAGTGCTTCCACTCTGCTGCTCTTGACTGACACACAATACTATACATGTTTGTGCACTTCCAATGCTGGATTAGACACTAAAAGTCTTAAATCTTAACTTTGGGAAAGACTCACAAGTAAGTGAGGCCATATTGATAAAAGAGTAAACACAGTTTATGTACCAAGATAGCTGCATAATAAAAACTAACTGAAAGTRTCGATAGTCAAAATATTGGAAGCTTAATGATATTTATTAGAAGTGTCTTAGCATTCTAGAAAAATAGTTTTCTACAAGGTACACAAAGTTTATAGTGACAAGCCAGCACAACTGGAAAGAAAAGCACAATGGTTTGGAAAAAAAAAAAACAAAAAACCCAAATCACAATACAAAACCAAACAACAACCCACTTATCAATGAACACAATAAAATGACTATTTCATTATCAACTCCAAATGACAGTGTAAGCAAAATCATTCTCCATGAGATTAAAAAAAATAGGTATGTACACTTCAGCTTAGAGCATCCTTTAAGATGTTAGTTCCATACTGTAAACAAACTGAATATATACAAATATCAAGAAATGACCCATGACATTACATCAATTAAAAYTGAATTCCATGTATAGTTATTGTGSTTACCTCATTTTAGAATTAAGTGCTGAAAATAGGTGAGAGAAACCCACACCTTTTGCCTGAGGTTTATGCATTATAATTCCACCTTTTCTTTAAAATGTTATTCATAAAATTTATAAAAAAGAGCAATGAGAAAGAAAAGCAGCCAAGGAAAGGAAATGAACAGCTTTCAAGCATCTCACAGAGCATTGCTACATTTTATTTAGATCATATAAATTACTTCTTCCAGAGATCAGAAGGATATGGGAATATGCTTCTAATAAACAGAAGAAATGCATTCAGTTCCAGCAAATTGAATTCATACCAGCAAGCCTCACACACTAGTTGACGAAGAGAAATGATAAAGCTTACCATGCAGCTTAATAGACCAAAATAAACAATTTTTTTTAAATGACAGCTTTCCTGAGCTAGTCTTAGTAGTAAACAAAAATATTTAGATAATTCTGATTAATAATCATTCTGACATAGGGCTGATCCATATAATTAATTACAAAATAAAGAAATACTACAATTACTGTAAGCATTTTGAGTATAAAATTCCTGGAATGGATGTGAAACTTTGCTGTTTATGAATTCAACAACACACCAGAAAAGATTCATAAATCTTTACAGCAATTTGGGTTTATGTTCTGCTTCTGTCTTTTACACAGATGAAAATAAGGGTAGCCTACAATGTTCTTAGTAAGTATGGCACTGTTTCTCACAGATTTCTCAGCCTTTATAGTGGTTCAAATATTTAGCAGTATATCCATTTTAAGAACAAAACCTTATGCTTTAATYTGTCTCTAGTCCACAACCATTAACTAGCTCCTCAGAAATTCACTATGAGACGGCAGAACAGACTTTWCAATCCTTGACATAACTTCAAAACATCTGAATAAAAAGGTAAGCCTGTTAGCCTAYTAAGATTTCTCTTTAGAAAGYATTACATGGGAGCAAACTAAAAATTAGACTAKAATTAAAATGAAAATTAAAAAGTAGACAATAAACAGCCACTGTGCAAAGCAAGATCAWGACAAAAGGAAATATTGTTAAATACAATTATCTAGTGCACCTTAATAATATTTACTATACTAGGTACTGCTGCAATGTAAAATCCCACTGAAAAAACACAGGTCAAAGCCCAGGTGCTCTACCGAATTTAAATGGGTGAACACTTCTTAGGAGRAGAGAGTAATTTAATGGGTCTGTTGATGCCAGACACACATTATCAGATCCAAGCAACTGCTTCATGAGAATGGTTAGACAGATCTGTTTGCTGGAGATGTGAGCTGGACAGGGCTGTGTGGTAATCCAGGAAGTAAATTACTTTGATAGCAAAAAGTCATTATCTGTCACATGAAGGGTTTCCACACTTGACCTTAAAATCATGCTCTCATCAGTTCCTAAATAAATGGTAGCTGTTATAGGAAAAATACACATATGGAGTTATTAGAACTTTAGAGTTTTGCAGGTGAAGCACACCATTAAGTTTCTGTGTAGATTAGGCCTAAAATGCTGTATTTTTGGCTCGAATATTTAGGATTTTACTCCCTGACAATATTAAAGCTTTTTAAAAAGAAGGATGTGGTAAGCTCTGAGAGTTTACATTCTTTCTACGTTGCTATGCCCAGTTTTCAAAACAAAATCTTATGCTTTTCTAAACATACTGTTATCTAGGAGACACACTAATTAATTTAAGGAACCCTGTTTCTTGGCACAGAGGTAAAAGGTATATGGTGCCTTTTCTCCATGTTTGCTCTCTATATTTTTGCTTGCTCTGTCCACACATATTTCCCATGCCCTTCACAGAGATGTGCCCAGAGATTTATTTCTTGCTTTTTATGAGAAGTTGTAAATACACTACCACTYTGAGATTGTGACACATTACTTAAAAAGTAGTTTTTGTTCTTGCCTTTAGGCAAACTAAACTCGTCTTTTAGCTCGGGAACTCAAACCTAAACACAGAATTTTTTGGCTGCGATCCAACAGGCATCTTAAAAGAGACAGATTCCTGGGCCAAAACAAAGCGCGGCTCGGAGCCTGGAGTCACGGAAAGGAGGGAAGGCACAGAACAAACCTGCCCGCACACGCTGTTGGCACTCGCGTGTCAAAAAGAGGTGCGAYGTCTGCCCATTATTTTACCCATTAGCCAGCAAGCCCCATATGAAAGCACCGGGAGAAACATAAATATGCATCTATATATCCCCAAACGCGTGGAGAAACATGTTACTTTTTTCCACCTCACAAGGTGTTGAACGGACAGAAACGCGTGTAACGTTGTTTTCCGTTTACTCTCTCCCGCAGGCAGAAAACGCCAGCACAATCGGTGCTCGGTACGGCTCGGGCTGTCTACCGGGACATCGGCACGATGAGTGATCCCGCTGGACAAGCGGTGCACTTCTCACAACTGTTCGCTGAGCGACACGCCACAACTCCGAGCTCTGATCGCCGCATCGCCCGGACGGCAGGGGCTGCCGGCCGTCCCAGAGTCCCGCTGGGAATCGCGCCGACGGCAACTTTTCCTGCCCCCCGACCGCGTCCCCCACCCGGAGCCGGCGCGGCGGTCACCGCCAGCGGGACGGGACGCGACGGGACACCGGGACACCCCCGCCCCTCGCGCCCCCGGCACACCCCCCTCACCCGAAATCCTCAGGCAGGTCTCCGGCCAGGCGGGGGGCAGCTCCCGCCGCCGCTCCGCATAGCCCCCCGCCACCCGCGGCGCCGAGCTCCGCGTCCTCTTCAGCTCGGGTGGCGCCGGGGCCGCGCGGCGCCGCGCCTCGGCCCAGCTCTTCCGCTTCATGGCGGAGGCGGCCGCGCCGCTACGATGCCCTCATCCCGCGGGGACCGGGCGGCCGGAGGGAGGGAGAGACCCCGCGGCGGCGGGACTGAGGGCGGCGGCGGCAGCGGCTGACGCGTTCCCGAGGGCACCGCCCCCTCCCGCCGCACCTTCGCGCCCCCAACAGCCACCCCTGATTGGGGCGCGCGGTGTGGCGTCACCGGCGTGGATCGGCGGGAGGGTGACGTCATAGCGGTAACAGGTGGGCCGGGGAGCGCGGCCGGGCACGCGCCGCCCCCCCCCCCCCCCCGTCCCCATCCCCGGCCGGCGCCTGTTGGGGCGCGCGCCCGGCTCGCGCTGCTGACGTGGCGCCGGCCGCTCGCGGGACGGGGGCGCGCGGCCCCGGGGGCTCCCGAGGGTTCCTGAGGATCCTAAGGAACATTCCCTTCCTTGGGGCGCCGCGGGTGCCCACCGTGACATGCACCCACACTTTGTACGGCCCAACCAAACCGGGCCGGTATGCGCCGTCTTTTGGACTGACCGTTAAATGGATTTGACTGGAAAGTTAAAATCACTGGCTTTGATTTGAATCTGCCTCTTAGGCACAATGATACTTTAAAACACTCAGCTATTTTCGATAGCTGCAGCAATAAATCAAGCTAGTAGGTAAAACAATTTATGAAAACCACTTCCTTCCCACCTCCGTCTAAATTGCCACGATGAAAGCTCTTCAGGAAAAATTCTACCATTTGCTGAGCGTGCACACTCATGGAGGGAAACCTGTTGGAAACCTACTATTTGCCACTTCTCACTGCGTAACTTTTTTTTTTTTTTTTAAATATCCTTTCTAAATAACACCAGAAAACTAAAAATCTGCTGACACTTTGGAAATGAATTCTCCCAAGGATTAATGTGGCCATTATTGTTCCAATTTATTATGAACGCAGGAGTCGTTGTCTTGCACAGCATCAGCAAACTCTGTGAAGTTGTGGCCAGATGCAAAACGGAGGTCTGATGCCAAGATTAGGACTCTTCAGCTCTTCTGCTGAATCCTCCTCTCTCTTCCTCTGCAGTTTGCAAGTCTTCCTCAAGAACAGATTTTGCTGGGATAACACTGAAGCTGTCCTATGGTTCCTGTCAGTATTGAATGGTGAGGGTGAAGAACTTAAAGAGCTGTAAACTACAGCTTAATTCATTCCAATCCCTTTTAATAGTCCATAATTCTTCTAGCTATAGTTAATTTTGTAAAATGTATTTATTAGAACCAACAGAAATATTACCATTGTATATTGTTTTAATTCTACTAAAAGTAAAACAAGCAAGAAGGCAGCTAGAACATTTCCTTTAAAATAAAAAGCACCAAGAACAACAAAAAATTCAAAACAAAAGTGGGATGAGTCAGTGTCCTTCACTGTGATTATCAGGTGAATGAAGCAGMGTGGAAACACTACAAATAAACTGACTACTACTACACATTCATTCTCTTTGAAAACATTTCTTCTGTGTTGTCTTTGTTTTACAAACATATGGCCAGCTTTCCAGGCTGCTTTTGGCTGTTTTTTAAGTAACATGGAGGCAGAGAGGCAGATGCATTCCAGAGTTTCTGGCATACTGAAAAATATTATTGAGCTGGGGGAGTGTTGGAGGGAGCTCCTTATTTGTGAGTGTAGGGGCAGTGGCTCAGGAAAAGCAGACTCCACTCCCTGTGAGCCTCAGCTGCCTGTCCCAGTCTGTTATGCCAAGTTCAAGGAAGCGTCTGGCCAGCCCTGAAATCACGCGGATTCAGTCTGCACGTGACTACCTTTAGCCCTGTGCTGAGTGCTGTTTAGTTAAAGCAGGGAAATGACAACAATATTTTTTTCATTAATAAGATCCTTCTTCTAAACACATCATTTGAAAATAGGGRTGTAATGAATAAGTTGCTAAGGCATAGTATCTTTAATAGAATTACATTGTTCAATGCTCTTTTATTTCTTAAGCAAGCTTTTTTATTTTTCATCAAGGAACAGTGCATTTAATTTCACATGCTCTTAATGGTGTAATGCCTTCCAGAGCTTGCTCTGGGTCTGCCAGTGACCTTAATGAATGCAGGAAAAAACCTCTTCACAAAAAGCCATTTTACTATTGCATGAAAGCTTAAAAGGCAAGAAAATTTGCAGTTGGGTATGGTATGGTATGGTATGGTATGGTATGGTATGGTATGGTATGGTATGGTA
>NW_026623247.1:351499-422465 GCF_030028575.1 Malurus melanocephalus
GTAGCATTTTACAGGGAAGATCAGAGACTGCAGAGAAGGATACACTCCTCCATAAATCTTGAACATTTTTTTTTCATATTGCTAAAGAGAAGTGTCTCCTGGATAAAAGAAGGCTCGTCTACTTTGATGGAAGCAATAGATGCTCAACATAAACATTTGTTGATAAATGGATAGTAAGAAATATGCCAGAACTGCAAACCAGAATGCTGTTATGCTTTGCTCAGTTGCCTAAGACAGAAATAACTRCAGACAATTTATTCAGAGACCCCTTGCTCTGAGAGAAAGTACATACATACAAAAGGAGAACATTTTGCTGCAAATCTGCATAGGAAAACAAATAATTTGGCTTACTCCAAAAGCAATAATCTGACCACATACAAATTTGAGACACACCTATCTCTGGTCTTGCAAACCCATGTTTTTATATCATACAAAAGAATTCCAGATAATGGATGATGTATTTAAAAGATTTATTTGAAATTGTAAAATGTATTTTATAATTACTACCAGTGCCAGATGCAAATGTAGGCATAAGCTTAAGTCCAAAGGTGTTCAAAACTGTGAAATTTCAAGGTGTATTTCAATACAAAATTGTCATACAATGCTGGAAGCTTTAAAACAGTGCTGAGAAGTGTTTGGTTAAAAGCCAGTGTTGATGTGCTGAAGGCAAGAATCTCAAGTTCTCCCTGAGCAAAATCCAATTTTTTAATTWAGTGTACCTTGAAAAATGATTTTTAAAATATTACAATAGCAAGACTGTTTCAATAGACAATAAGGTCTAGGATTTTTTGCAAAAAGTCTCTGTTTTATTTTATTTTTTATTATCTTGTACTCAATAGAAAYAGAACTTCTGTGTCCCTTTCTATTGTCAGGTAGCTTTTTCTGTGTTTTGGTTTTCCACGTAAGGTTTCAGATGTCCCACAAAGGCACAACAGAACTGATACTTGTTGGAATTCACTGGAGAATTGTTCTTGTRGAGCACAAATTTAAAAAGTATATATTACATTGGTGTCATATGTCAATAATCTGGGGTTTGTTTGAGAAATTTACTGTTTTAACTCCTGCCAGCTGCAAAACTGTGTTAATGGGAACATGATCCAGCCTGTTTTTATCAAGGTGCAAAAAATGAACTTCATTGCCTGGAATGAGAATAACATGTAAATTAYTGAATAACATTTATTTATTCAAAGATGTAAGTAAATCGAAGCAGCATTCTGACTACCTACCAGTGCATGTACAAATGAATACTAGCTCTGCAGACTGCACAATAGACTGGCTGTGTTTAAAACAATGACAAAAGGTTTTTCAATTATKTTAAAGAAGCAAGGAACACCAAAGCTAACTAATTTAAATCTGCTGTTGCGTGATGATWCCTAATAATGTGGTGACTGTCATGTTGCAACTCCCCCCTCCTGCTCTATTTCTCTACTAAAACCACATTAAATGCTTCAAATCAAATGTGAAAGCAGAATATAGGTAAATACTATGATGTCAAGAAAACCCTCCAAACTTTGAGTCAGTTTTTCCATCAGCACTCCAATTAGTTTCTGGAGGACTATGATCAACTTTGTACCACCTCTGGGAGATGGGGCTACACAACAACACTTTGCAGATTCCTTCATGTGWCAGAAATCACACAGTTCCACACAAGACTGACTCCTTGGGACCCACAGGGACAGCTGAGGAGACTGCAGCAAACAGTTGAGGGACACTTGTAACTTTCACACAAAACAAAGCAGCTCACCTGGGCCTATAATCAAAGCTCCTCCCTGCTGAGCAGGGTCTCCTTGAAARTCAAAAGCTGGGCCAGTCATTGCTCTCCATATACTCCTTATGCTTCCCAGAAATGTRTTGGATTTCACGTGAGGGCTCTGAACTAAACAAAACCACAAAACACTTGTTATGTACAAATACAAAAGTATGTAAGAACAACAATGTTGAACAGCTGCTTCGAATCATTCAGAGATTCCTGATTACCRGTATTATATTACAAAATACAGCCTACAAGAGCCAGTCTGGGCAACTCACTTTCTCTGTACATTGTGATCATGCTATTTTATCAGAGTTTTTTTGTTTTGTTTTTGAAAGTCTAAATTAGAAAATTATTCTTACCTGATACTTTATTACCTTCACCTCTTTTCATGCCAAGTATTTTATATAGTTCCCTTTGTGGATCTACATACATTTCATGTGTATACCCAGTTAAACTGCAAAAGGGCTGCAAAGGATATGCATACACACACACACACACAGAAAAAAAAAAAATTGAAAGGTTAAGGTGGTAACTAGTTAGGGTCTACTGACAACAGAAAAAACACTGACACCCTGCCAGCTCCACCTTCCCTCCTCTAATTTGAAAATGGTGTATTTGTTAATTACATTAAATTAAACAGGAAAAAATTTTAGCCTTAAAGCTTCTATTAAAACAAAGCTTCCAATGAAATCAAGAAAAGATGTTTCCTTAGCAAGTCTTGGTTGTTTTTAAACAGAAAGTTTTAATTATTTGTTTTACTCATGTATTACTATTAGAATTGTGTCATGCATACTATCCTTTTTCTCTGCCATTGCAAAAGACCATCTTTTCATGCAGAACAAATCCCTCAATACAAACCATTAAGACACAATAGAGGATATACTATATWTAATGACTACTTTACCTTGATGTGATGATAAGATGACTGTCCAATAACTATAAGCCTCACATTYGATTCCTAGAACAGAACACTGAAGCTGTAAAGAGGAACTGGGTGTTTTCACATGACTTCAAAGCATTAGCAGAATCTGGTGTCCTGAGTTGAGATCRCAGTGCACCATGTTAAAATTACTTGAAGTTAACATCATTTACATGTTTGGAGACTGCACTTTGGTATGGCACCCGCAGTTAGCAGCTACATTAATTTATTAAGTGAAAAGATATTTTTAGAGATAAATTTTAAATTGCACATGCTTTAACTTTGAGTTTCATGTAGAACAGGAAGCATTGTCTTTTCAATTGATTGCAATATGCTATAATTTTAGAAACTCAAAATTTTCACTCAGTTGCACCTAYATCTAAAGAAGCAGCATGCAAATGATGGTGTCCAAACTTTTGTGATTTATATATATGGACACTCATTAATAGACATAACTTGCATTCACAAGCTCKCTTTTGCAGGGGCAACATTAGGCCTGAGTCTAAAACAGGGGCCAAAACTGAAGTTCACTTAGATGTTAATAAATATTGGGTTGTTTTATTAGAGTGTAATACTTGCATTTCCCACATAGAATCATTCCCATATAAAATTATTTTGCTTGTTATGAAAATAAACCCTCCTAAAAAAAGAACACTGACACTAAGAAAAGCGTGGACATTTTTGATTCTCTGCATACATGTATTTGAGGAGCCAAATTAAGAAAATATCCTTTTAAGTAACACTGATCAAACAGTTTTGAACTATCTGTCCTGAGAAGGGATGGTCACAAAGAAATTTCCCCTTTTTGTCCTCAGGTTCCTATTCTATCTCAGATGRACTTAGATGGAGTTGCTGTCAGTAATGACCTGAGTATGTCGTTGGCTGTGCTGCTGTTGGGAATAAAGTATGACAGAATTTCAATCAGCAGTCTAGAAGACAGATTGACCTTCCACATTTAGCAGATTATTGTCTTCGCTGGTGTCTCCTACCACCCAACACACACGTGTCGATAGCAACCCCTGCCCACCCTTCTTCTTTCTATCACTATGTCATTCCTGTTTGTGCAGCTGCCTGGAGAACAGGACACACTACAAATGCAACCACCGAAAAAGATRCTATTTTTAATCCAGATCAATTTTCTGATCTTGTTCTGCACACAACCATCAGCTGGCCCTACTAGCATAATGGAAAGGGCAGTAGTTAGCAGTCAGAAGACAGCTGTCCAGGGCACTACTAATACCAGAAGAAATGCCTGTTACATGTTGTCTAACTGTTCTGAACAGCAACAAAAAGAGCACCAAGCTAATAGGGCAAGAAGAAATAATGCTGCTGCAACAGAGCGTGTAGTGCCATAAATCCTTTCCTGTGTCTCCTAGGCAGATTCATTATTGCTATTGTAGCAAACAATGAAAGTTCTTCTTCTGAGCCATTTCTTTATTCCTAGAAGCCTTACGTAAGCCTGTAGCTGGACATAACAAAATTTTTTGATTGCACTGACCTCACAAACATATTAAGGGCAGAGTACTTACTTGTAAAAATTCCTTGGGGACTTTTGCCAGATCTTCTACATACTCCTTACAGGTGTAACACAAAAAATTCTGCAACACAGCCAACTGAACGTGTCAGAAACACTTGTTATTGCATAGCAGTGAAGCAGCAGATTTTGGGCACACACCACTTTGGAAGTGATCAGGAACAAACAAGGAATGGGAAAGATTCTGGTTCTTYGCAGCCACCAAATTTGGATTAGGATACCGGTTTAATCCAAGCCTGAACAAGGACACTGGGCCTGCGGCCTTGCAAATATTTTTATCTCTAGATATTTCAGGAATGTGATAGCTGGCCTGACAGCTGGGAAATCAAGGAACACGATACTTATTTCCCTAAACACCCGGCTGAAGAAGTATTTCCTTTCTGGTAAATACCGKATCACTTAACCAAAGAATACGAGGTCTCAGGAACAGCACTGTTTTTTCTCCTTTGTGCTTTCCTCCCCCTCCGCTCCAGCCCAGGCCGCGCTGAGCCCTCACACCCCCACCCTCCCGCAGCCCCGCCGGGAGCCGGGCAGGGCCCCGCCACGGCCCCTCCTCACCCGCACGAACAGCACGATGGCTTTCTGCTCCCCGTACAGGCTCTGGAAGGGGACGCTCCTGCCGTCYGCGTCCAGCACCGGGCACAGGGCAGCCTCCCGCAGCGGCTCCTGCTCCTGCTCCGCCCGCCGCCCGCAGCCCCTTGCCCGCCCGACCTGCTGCGTGACCGGGGGCGCCGGCGGCCCGGCCATGGGAGCGCCCAAAGGAAAGGCGGAGCTGCAGCGGAAAGGCGCGGGGCGTTGTGCGACGCCGAGGGAGCCGAGGGAGCCGAGGGAGCCGAGGGAGCCGAGGGAGCCGAGGGAGCCGAGGGAGCCGAGGGAGCCGAGGGAGCCGAGGGAGCCGAGGGAGCCGCGGGAGCCGAGGGAGCCGAGGGAGCCGAGGGAGCCGCGGGGCCGGGATGGAGCGCAGCGCAGCGGAGCGGCTCGGTCCCGTTCGTGGGAGCGACCCCGGCCAGGCCGCGGCCCAGTGCAGCTGGGGGTTTGGGATGGAGAGAGCGAGAAACCTGCGGCCGAAACCACAGCCGGGGTGCGGTTTGTGCCCGGGAAACACAGGAAAGTGACACGGAGCCTCCCAGGAATGGTGTGCGAGCAGGAGCAGTGACATGGACGTGCGGCCTCGAGGTCGGCGTTCGCTTTGCCCGAGGCCGCAGCTCGGCAGAGGGCTGTAAGCGAGATACAGAACTGTTCTCGGGAGCTGTCGAGCTGYTGTGTCACACAAAAAAAAACACACCAAACCCGGTTTCCGTATTCATAAAAAGCAGAACTTCAAGGTACCTTGACAGCTGAGTTAGCAGAAGATGTTCAAGTGCACACAGAAATGAGTGAACAGTTCTTAAGAAAAATACTAGGTTGTTGAAGAATATTGTAGTCTTTTAGATTGTTGTGTCAGCTGAAAGCTTACGAGGGTGAGGGTACTTTTCTTAGTGGGCGGAGAAAAAGAAGTATCAGAGAGAATAGGACTAAGTGTCAGAGAGAATAGGACWGGGTGGATCTCCAGAAGTTTTTCTGCTTTGTGAAACTCTCTGATTTTATTAATTCCAAGGTTTCTCTTGTCAAACTGCCCCATGATCTATATGTTAATATTATTCAAACTTTCATTCCCTGTGCTTTGGATTAAAACCACTGTTTTATATTACCAGGAGTGAGTCCATAGAATAGGTTAAGTCTTGCAGTTCAGTATGTTCTAACAAGGACTTTGATTTAAAAAGATATGAATTCAAATCAGTAAAGATTAGGAAAGAACTTTAGAAAACTGTGAAATTTAAGATTCTGCTAGATGCAGTTGTACTCGATGATTTTAAAGGTCTTTTCCAACCTAAGTGATTCAATGATTCTAAAAGAATTTGGGCAGTATTCCTCACTGCTGTTTTTCATCARGTTTCCTTGTTCAGTTACCGGTATCCTGTCCAACACATTTCTTCCACTGGCAGTTCATAAACCAAACCGTGGGCTGTGCAGCAGTGCTCTGCACCTCCCTCAGCAGTACTGATGGGAATGTGTTGCCTACCCCTGACTACTTGCAGGACATAGCAAAGCAGAGAACTGACAGCTTTTGACAGGCTTTGGTCTTCATCTTGAGGCTAAAGTGGATAGGCCATAACCTCCTTGTTTTAAGCCTGCAGTAAAACCGGGTAGCATTGGGCAAGGCTCAGAGGCACAGTTCACTGCTCGATCATCAGTACAGCTTGGTCCAGGGCCCTTGCCACTGCAGCTAGAAATCAGAAAAGGCAGTCATATCGCTGTAGGGGGTCTGCTGCCACAGCCTCTGAGTGAAAGCACACGAAGGGATGAGACTCCTGATGAAAAGAATTGGGCAGTGTGGTGTCACAAACTCAGAGGACGCTGCCCTGGGTCAGTCGGCACACAGCTGACTTTGTGCATCCAGAGAGCTTAATCTCTCTTGATTTGAAATGAAATCTCTGAGGAGTCCAAGAGAGGCACTCTGCCTGTCTGGAAGAGGTGATAATCATTCCTATTAGGCCAGTGGAGACTGCCTGCAGACTTTGCTTTATTTATGTCATTTGGCCTCCTTAAACTAGCTGAAGAAACACATCCCTAACAGCTGGTTTCAGCAGTGTACAATTGAGGAACRACAACTTTCTTCTGAGGATATTTGCCAAAGCATTGTCTAAGGCCTCTCAAACATCATGTTTCTAACTTTTGGTGGAAAACCTTAAGAGTTGCTAGAATACAAATTGCTGTCTCCCCCGGTTTTACAGAAAAAAAACCAGAAGTGAAGACAGTTGTACTCTGACAGCTTCTCTGAAAGAGAAACACTCAAAATTAGCACTCATGTTTGGAAAAACTGAAGCTTAAAGCTTTTCATTGATACGTGCTTAACATAAATGCAGACATAGGTTTCACTGACTTAGATAGGAAGAAGGAATCCATATGTGCTGATACTATGGACAGTACTGTCAAAGTGTGAAGTCTGCTAAAACCACATAATTCTWCAGTGTGTGCTGTGAATACTTCCTTCCCTTCCCCTCTTTATAGCTCACAGATATASAAATGTGGATAACTTAAAAAAACCACATTTGTCAGAGTGATTTATTTTTCACTGTCTTAAAGAGAATCAATCAGTGCATTTACATTATTAATTGTGATTCAAGATGCAAGTCACTGTCTTCACTGCAGTGCAATTTACAGGTGTAGAGAGAAACTTAGCTAATACTTAATTAATCAGGGGTTGGGTTACTTTGTACTCTGGATAAGAAATTCACATTCCTACCATTTCAAGAGGGAAAACAATAATTACATAAAGATGGTGAATAATTTGTTTGTTCTGTGTTGACTAGTGAAACAAAATACCAGCTATAATTATGCARCCTTAATTCCTTTATTTACAGGAGCTGAACAAAATATTTGACAAGAGAAGTGTAGCCTGTATCAATACCATAAACACTGACTAAAGTGTGTGGTGTTTATTTGTAAAGCAACACGTTATTATCAATTTGCTACATGATGTACTGTTTATTTAGCACAAGAGTATTTGTTCTTCTTGTTAATCCAACATTGTTTAGCTGGAGATAACAAGGTTATTACTTATCAGCAAAAAATAAATTAGTGTTTACAATTCCAAGGAAAAACATCATGCTAAACACCAGGTAAGAATTGKTTGTTTTTAAACTGTTGTAATTAAAAAGGAGTAAAAATGTATACTGTCCTGTAGATAAGAYAGTTTCTTCTCTATGAAGGTGGTGAGAGAGCCCCAAAGGAGCTGTGGGCTCCCTGTCCCTGATATTGTTTAAAGCCATGTTAAATGGGGCTTGGAGCAGCCTGGTGTAGTAGAAGGTTCCCTACCTAAGGCAGAGGGGCACAATTAGGTGATCTTTAAGGTCACTTCCAACCCAAACTATTTTATGAGTCTATAATAAGAGGTTTTCCCTTTATGTCTGCCATTCATTGTTCCCTTAGTGTCACGATATTCTGGGGGTGTGCTTTACATAGTGTCATGGAGTGATTCTTCTGACCAGCAAGGACAGTGATTTGCAGCCTTGAAAGTAATTTTGCAAATGCTGGATTTATCTCCATTTTTGCTGTCTGGTGTGTGTTCTCATCCTGATGTTTTTCCTTGTTGGTTTTGCTTCCTAGTTTGTGCGTTGTGGTTGCTTTTTTGTTTGTTGGGTTTGTGTGTGTTTGGTTTGGTTTATGTTTGGTTTTTGTTTTGTTTTTGTTTGCTGAGGGGAGGTTGGTTGTTGTTTTTTTTTTGTTTTTTTTTTTTGTTTTTT
Source organism: Malurus melanocephalus (assembly GCF_030028575.1). Lineage (NCBI taxonomy): Eukaryota > Metazoa > Chordata > Aves > Passeriformes > Maluridae > Malurus > Malurus melanocephalus. The sequence goes on from NW_026623247.1 coordinate 359,992, forward strand.
TTTTTTCTGAAGGGGAGGTTATCCCTGTTTCAAAGCTTGCCTGAGTTTTGCTTTTTGGTTCTCTTTGAAAATGATTCAAGATTATTTACCAGACTAAGGACTTCATAAATCTGGCTGCAGTATCAGAATATCAGTGTGTGTTTCATATTGMCCAACTGTTTTTTCACAACACAGATAACAGAAATAGTTATTTCTATTCTATTCTAATGATAGTTGAGGGGTTATAATGACGTATGGAGAGAAAGTATTTCTCCTGTTGTGTCTGAGGTATTGGGTTTTGTAATGCAAATCCTACACAGGGAGCCRTAGTGCAAACTTTGCCACACAAAGAATAACAGTATTAAGTGAAATATTCACATTTTGTTTAGTATAGCCTTAAGGCATGAAGAGGAATTTGAATGCATTTGGTGAGAACTCTCTGAATTTGATCTATTTCTGTTTTGCAGCTGTCTACYCTCTGTGCTGCAAATGAGAAGGAGAGATGACCATCTATTTGTCAAGAATAGTAAATTATGTGTGAAGACACTGTTTGTTTACTCTAAGTGCCACTGATTTTAATCTTTTTAAATAGGACTAAGAAGAAGCAAATTACTACTTAAATAGATCAGACATGGTCCAAAAGCAAATAAAAGATATGCTACAATCCAGGCTGGCCAAACAGAATCATCTTGTATCTTGTTAACAATAAGGCTCTTAGAAAGTAAGCTAATTATCATTGGTGTAAACCAGATGAGAGGATTAAAAAAAGAATGTGAAGARAAGACAGGTGATCTCATGGAGTATTCAGGCCAATTAAGCCTTAGTTAAGACTTGTACTGTTGTCTTGCAAGGCAAACAAAAGCTTCYTTGAAAACTTTAGATACTGTTCCTTTTTTAATTTCTCTCCTCCTTCCCCGTTTTTTGCTCATATGGAAAAGTGTATTGTGAGAAAGTTGTAGTTCCCGGCTATTCTTAATATTTTTTGTGTACATGGAGAGCTGGATGTGTACTTAACAGCAGATTCCGTTCAAATGGCTCTTTTATGTATGACAACATTGATATTTAGCTACAGTTAGGAATTCCCTTCTTGAGACCAGTGGATGGTATAACATTTTCRCTGGAGGCTAATAGCTTGTGCTAATTATAGCCCATACTTGAAACAGATCTCATTTATTTCCTGGTATATAATTAAGAGTAGCATCACTTTAACACAGACATATCTCTTGAGCCTCTTTGCTAGAGGGATCAATTAGAAACTCAGGCTAGTTCTCATAAAGAGGTAGATTTGACTTTTTCACAAGCTTGCCTGACTGCTTATATCCATGGCCCATGTCCGCCCTCCTGCTTTCAAAATGGCTAAAAAGTGTTGCCTAAATCTCTCTTAACATCGTGTAGCTTGCTGAGGTCGTGTATGTGCCAAACTCTGATGATGTAAACCATGGTTTTCATTTAGTGAGGACGTCCTTAAAAAATTATTTAAATAAGAAAAAAGAGGCTGAAGATAAAGCATCTAATAGCTATGTGAACCCTCTGTCAGAAGCTTTAGACATTACAGCTTTCCAGCTGGCTCTCCTAGGAGGGCCTTTAAAATCCTCTCCAGTGGAAATAATCTGCTTGGTTTGTTAACAATGAAAACTACTAGAGCCAGTAAAATTCATGCCAGAGCTGAGGTGGAGGGCCCAGCCCTGAAAGCCTTTTGGATCTGGAGTTCATGTGGATGAGCTTTGAGAGATGATCGTTGGCTTAAGGTCAAAAATATGGCCCCTTCTTAAGTGTTTAAACAAGAAAGCTGTTTTTCCTTCTGCTGTTTGCATCATAATTATGTTATTTACTTCAGCAAAGATGTCAGTCTGCTCCAGAAGATTTTTCTTTCTTAATGAAACTATTTATTCTCTCCCTATTCTTCAATTGCTATTTTCAATTGTCTTTTTAATACATTTCTAATGCAGTCACTTGTTTATGCACAAAACTAGAAGCTAAAGTGAAGATCAGAATAAAAAGGGGAATATAAATATATTAAATATGCTTTAGTAAGAGACAATCATAAATTAAAATATATTAACATATCAGCTAAAGCACAAATTCTTTAACTAAAATGTCTGTAAATGTAAAACAAGTTTGCATATTGGTAAAAGGCCATTCAAATTAGTTCAAATTTATGTACTATTATTTCATTATACCATTCTCTTTCATGTTGTAAGTCCYTCTGTCTGCAGCCCAAGATTTCACATGTAAGCACTGAAGAATAAAGTGCACACAAAATCTGTTTAGGAAAAAGAAAATAATGAAAAAGAGATGAAATTTCCCTCTMAGTGCTATTTTTTAAGAAATTTTCTTTATTGTTCCTCTATAAAATGTTTGCCAAAATTTTGACTCCATTTTCTTGATGCTGATTTCTATGCATCRCCTGTTTGTTTAATGCTGCTATTGCCATTTCTGCTTGATGCAAGAGTGAGATTTTTTTTTCAACCTCAATTGTCTTGTTCTCATGCTCTCTCCAGAAAACAATCAACAGCCMCTGTTTAAAAATTCTCATTAGGCACTTTAATATTCAAGCTGTGGCCCCGCCATGGTTTCCAAGGTCTTGACTTAGAGGCCTAGTAATTTCACTATAGTTTGATCATAAAAATAAATTAGCTAGGTACTATAATAATAAATTTGTAAAACATATGTGTTTTTATCCTGGTGCTATCATTCATTTTCAAAGGGAAATCCTTTAAAGAAGCAACAGTTGTTGCTTGAAAATATCATAAGAGAGAAAATATCTCTGACAGTCCAAATGGCTTTAACACAATTGCATCTGGAATTGCCATGCCAACAGGAATCACTTCTTGCTAATGTAATTTGTGTGTCTCTTTCTGAGTAGTTARTGGTGCTTTTCTTAAATGAAAAGCCTATAAGACAGAAAAGGATGATTCAAAATTGAAGAATTCTTATTCTGTCCTACTACTTAGTAGAGTGCTAATTGCTAAGGCAGGTGAGTCTTGTATGTATGTATTTATTTATTTATTTAAACAAATTTCTAAAAATAATTTTCTTGTCTTAGTCTATGGACATTTTTTTTTTTTAATTCTAACAATGACTTCAAGAAGTATGGCCCACTTGGAGGTGAGGGTATACTTATTCTTTTTCTCCATGTTACATTTTTCACATGTGTGTCTATCTGCTTTGGAATGCTGCTTCTCTGGCCTGTCCTCTGTGTCTTGTGGCAGTGGCTTYTGCATAAGAGCTTTGATAAAGTACTTTTGAAAACCATACTTTTCAGTCATTTTTTTCTTGTCTATCTGTGCAGCTGTATTCTAAACAGATCATTGTAATTCAGCTTCTGTTTCTAACAATGTAATAAGGAGATTGTTCACACTTGAAAGTTAATTCTGMCTAAAGTAGATGTAAATTTAATTTCTGTAGCTATTGCTGAGTAACACCACTTGTGGTTGTGCTTATTTGAGCTCTGCTTATCTGAAATAACTTTCAAAAAATGACACTAAACCAGAATAAGGGAGGATTCTCTAAGAAAAGACATKTAAAAACATGAAGAGGTTCAGACTATCTATACGTCATATTGTGAACAAACCGTGAGAAGTTTCAGCAGGACACACTTTTAGCTTTGTATGGGAATTTCAGATGATAAAAATATCTGGAGTATCATTTTTGTTATCTCTGATGTCACTTAKATAAGAGACTTTTTATCTCATTTGAAATTTAACTTAGAATTCTGCTTTCTTGGAAGGAAATTGGTGAGTTTTCTAGAGCAAGTTAGTTWTTGGATTCGAGTTCCAGAAAAAAAGAGAATAAAGAGCAGGGAGCCAACAGCTGGCTTGCTGAATGATGGCTAGATCAGCCATTTCACAAAGAGAGTTATACAGTCTGCCTGCAGTTTTCTACATAATTTTAAACTATTTAGGTAATCCAAGAAAGATGTTGTTCCTGAAGTTCTAATGATTGAGAGTCTTAGAAAGAGGTGTCACAYATAAAGTGGAAGAGCTATCTGCTGTGGGTATGAAAATTCTGTTTTCCTGGATGCACTATCTKCTTCTGTGCATTTTGAAGCATTTGTGGGATCTGAACAGTGGTTTGCTCTTAAGCGTAGGATGCCACAATACTTGCACTGGAAGGCTTGTAAAAGATGGAGGGGATGGGAAAATAGTGTGTCATGTGTGCAGAGATYTGTTATTAGTTCTCTTGACTACTTCAGCAGCATGTCAACCTGGAATAACAAGCTTTCGTTAGAAAGTTGCTGGTTCTGCCTCTGTAACAAATGGAAACCTGAAAAAAATGACCATTATTGTAGAAAATTTGGATTTCGGTAAAAAGAACTGCCAGTGTGACATCTTTGAAAAGATTCTGGATCAAAAGCAACCTTTACTTAAAACTGGCAATACTGAAATTACCACTAGCTTCTACTTTTTAATGCTTTCTTTAAATGCTGCAATGTCTAGCCTTTCCCAATTCAAATTAACAAGCATGACTTSTGCTTCTAAGGGGAAATGTACCACTCTTCTTGAGTCTGAGTGAAAGAAAAGCTCTTTTCCCATTGAAGCTGTGGCATGACCTTGTCAAGCACTTCTTGACATGTGGTGCTCTGAAAGTGTGCACAAGTACAGCACAGCATTTTAAGGCAAGAGGCAAAGGAGTGTAGAGTATTTAAACAAAAATGCAGTGGAAAATTTAGTTTGACAGAATGCAATTGCAAAAATGTGATTTGGTCAGAACTCCAGGGATAACCTTGTTCACAGTGCAGTGGAGATTTCTAAGGACCATAAATACTTCAGAGGTAAGTTTAATACTGCATCTAAAAGACGGTGCAGGCAATAATTCAGCCTGACACGATGCTGGTGTATTATTTAATATCATCTTAGAGGTAAGAATACTGCCTATGAAGTCATTGGTGTTAATGCCTGCTATCTGCCTAGAAACAGGTGCTATTTGACAGTTACTTGTTACCTTAAAAAGAAGAAATCATACAGCATACATTTTGTATGACACATAATAAACTTTCTGATTTAAGAGTCTTTCACAAGACTGGAGGATATAGTAGCACTTGGAGGAAACAAGTATAACTTTTAATTCCAGGCCTGAAACAAACCTATTATCTCTAAGTGTGTAGAAAGAGCTGGTGGGGGATCCATCTTTCATGTACTCTCACATGGTCTCTTGTAAAATTATCTTGAGCTGGTGGGATTCCACTCAGGGACTAGTCATAAGCAACACAACCCCAATTTGGGGAGCTGGAGTTGGGGTTGTACACCTAATATTTTCTTTCTGCCAATCTTTTCTTCTTATTTCCTTCTGCCCCAATATGGTTTATGCATGGGTAAGAGTCTCTTTGGGAAGTTCCTGCCCTGGCATATATTTTCTGTGAGTGATAGTCCATTTRGAAATGTCCCGCTACTGGTGGTGATCATCTATGGACTGTAGCTCTTCAGGGGTGTCCCTACCCTACTGTGTGTCGCTAGTGGATGTCCCTTCAGGCCATCCTGACCATGGGCTGCAGTCTCCTCAGAGCACCTCTGCATGCGAGAACCTCTGAAGAGAACATCTCCATACATGTCCTCAGCAATGTCCCCATCCATATGCCTCCTCTGTTCCTTCTTTCCTGGCAGCTGTCACATTTGTTAAACCTGTCTGAACGCAAGCAACATGTGGTTGGTGGAAATTTTGGTGTGGGATGTAGGGGTGCTCCCTGGCTGCAGAGTCATCTGGAAACAGCTGTGGTTCTACAGTGCAGCTGTTGGATTCCTCCCTGCAGGACACCCTTGCAGCTCCTGGATGCAGAAATCTCCACATTTGTGCCCAAAACCATCTGGGTGCAATCTCTCGGCATAGCATGCTCTGCCTCTGCAAGACAAACTTAATGAGTGAATTCCAAAGACATCCCAGGACAGTTCAAGCTCTACCTAAACAGCAGAATCTGCTTTGCTGCCTTTTGGTTGTCTATTCTGTAGTTGTGGGTTGTTACTTGATTTCTATGAAATACTTAAAACTGAAATCCATTGCATTTCTTGTTTGTTAGTAGAAATGTCTCTTTGAAAATGGCTCCTCCTTGAGGATGTTAGAGGTCCACTAGACATAACAATTGAAAACAGAGGAGAAAAATTAAAATAAATGGAACTGGGATTGAGACTATTCAGAAATAATATTTGATAATTATTTGTTCGTAATACTTTCTTTGAAGAGAGAAAGTGCCTTCAAGTACCAAATATGAGTCTTGCAAAGCAATGAGTTTATATGAAGAATGAAGAAATACTGATCATCACTGGAGCAAAGCTGCTGTAATGATTTATAACTGAAGCTAGTGAAAGGCACCCAATTTATCGGATGTAAATGCTGCAGTTGATTTTCTTTTTGTAAGCAAATACACTACCAGAAGTTGCTATGTTTTCCATAATTGTCCATAGTCTCTTGTTTGACTTCTAGTATTCATTCAAGAGCCCCTAATTTTTATTTTTGTTTTGTTTTGTTTTGTTTTTTGTTACATTTACTTCTTGATGTAAATGTAGATCAAGATGTAAATGCTGAGCTAAAAAGCTCTGGACATTTGAGGAGGGCTCTTCCAGGATGTCACCTGACTGAGGAGTAAGCTAATGGATGAAATAAAAATGCATTTAAACTGCAATTTGCAATGCTTTCCTGCTAGGAAAATATTTTTTGTGTGTATATATTGCTGACAGAAATATATTAATAAGAAGGTCAAAAATTAAAGAAATCATCAACAAAATGAGAATTTTAACATGCCCGGCTTAAATGTCCACTGGTGACAAAAGAGTTCAGGGTTCACTATGAAGCATTCATTAAACAACCTARAGACTTGAAAATGCATAGGAACTGTGGTGATGGCTGCCTTACATAAAGCAGAAATAAACATAATTGTACTCATTTTAATTGTTAATTAGACATAAAAATTTAAAAAGAAAGTGGAATTTTATTTCCTGAATGCTGATCACAGTTAAYAGGAGCAGATTTTTTTACAGCTGAGAGAGTCTGAAGACATCTGGGTCTCAATAATCATTAAATCTGAGACACAAACCATCTCAACAAAATGACGATCATGCTGGCATTTGTTTTGCTATTCTTCTTGGCTGGTACATTTTGTTCTCTGGCTTGCTTCTCTAATGATGGTATGGGAGGGGTCAAGACTATTCCATGTCAGGAGTGGTTTTAACTTGTGTTGAGGCTGTTTTTTATTGCTACAAATTTAATAAAATTATAAAATTTAACAAAATTATAAAATCGTAGGTGTTTTATTTCACATAATGKTTCTTCTTCAATGGCATCTTCTAAAATACTTAACCTGTCTTCTGAATTGAACACTATTTTGAGTATGAATGAAAGAAAAGTAATTTTAAAGATAAAGGGCTGGTGTGAAATATGAAGTTTAGGTGACGTTCTGTGGCCCTCTCATGAAAGACAGTCTTAGGACCTGTAACCAACCAAGAGTGGGATGAGGACCACTGGCTTTAAAAGCACCTTTAAACACAAYTTCCTTTGAAGAGCTCTTCGAGGTGACCGACATGAATGCACCTCTACAGATGAACCACACGGTGTCAGGAAAGTGTAGCCCAGYGCTGCTCAGGTGTTGCGGTTTCAGTCTGGTTGGCTATGGTTTGCCTGGTGTGTAATCGTTGTTTTTGTTCTGAGGCTTCAGTAAAAGGCTGGCCCTCCTGCTTCTATATTATTATTTTTCTTTTTTTCTTGTTTTCTAATCTTTAGAYTTTCTTGACCACCTTCCCCCCTGCCCCCAGCTGCCCAGCCCTCTGCTCCCTCGTGCTCCCACAGTCTTTATCTTGCCCTTTAGCCGCGTATTTTTTTTTTTGCTAAAGTGCTGGTATAATGAAGTCCTGCTGGTAAAATAAAATCCTGCTGGAATGCATTTGGCAGGAGCTGTGTGCAAGCAACMCTAGCCTTTCCTGGCTTTTTTTCTGTGCTTAGAATTTTTCGCCAGAATTGCAGCTTGAAAGAATGAGACTTTAAAATAAGCTCTCCGGCTTTACAATTATTTATGCAGGGTAGTAAAAAAGTAGGCTATGCATCTGCTCAAAAATTAACAAAACTCCRCATTATTTTAATTAGGGAAAAGGATGCTATAAACTCAGTAAACATCAAGGAGAGCCAGGTAACAACCTGATTTCTTTTAAAGATTTAAATTAGTTGGCTCTGCCTTCCCTGCCTTCCCCAATACATTGTTTCTAACCTTTGCACACACATTCAGCAAGGTACAGATCAGGCGATCTCCATCCCTCCCACTTCATGAACATTTTACAAAGCCATAGYAGCAGCAGCTTTAGGATCTCTGTCCTGGAAAAAACACAATTCTTGTTACAGCCAATTTACCTGCCACTGCACTGCTTTGAGAATGGAAGGGTGAAGAAGAAAGTGAGGAATGGGTTTGATAAGCCAAGAAAGAGAATGTAGTATAGAAATGTGGACATACTTCTAGCCAAGAACTTCCTCTGTAGATAGATTGTGTGCTATATTTAATGTATCTCAAATATAAACATAGARCCATATCTAATATCAGAGTATTAGAGTATTTCAGAATACCTAAAATCTAGGTCTTTCCCAAACTTTAACAGCTTGTGTTCATGTTTGTTTGGAAAGTTATACAGCTTCTTAGAAGCCCTTGTTTCTCCTTCAGACAGGGCAGACCTTACTCTGACACCAAGTAGGTTCTTCTGGATACTGAGGAGTTTCCAGGCACTCGTGCTTTTGTGCCAGTATACTTGGTAGAACACTCACAGTTCAGTTTTGTACAAGTTCCCGCTGCAACAAAAAAGGCATTTAGTTTGTGACTGCCTTTTCCAGAAAGCATTTATCAGAAGATATATTTGCCCAATAATGAGTTAATTTTAGTCTGGGATTTACTGGAGTTATGGTTTGGGGAAGGAACCCTCTGAGATAATAGAGGCACAAAACCAGAATGGAGTAGATCCTATAACTCTGGTTTGCCACAGCCTAAAATGAATACTGTCTGAATGCTGGTTCTTTCAAACCACAAGAAACCCTGTCAGAAAAAAAAAAACCCAGACAATTAAAAAGGACACTAATGCACTTTTGAATGAATAAATGAAGGCTGTAATGAACTCTGTAGTAAACAGAAAATGGAGTCCTCAGACTCTACTGCTGATTAATGTATCAGCTGGAGTATTTTAAAGAATACAGAAGGAAAAGGTGATATATGCTAACACAGATTATATGTCATGTGCACAGTCCTTCTAGTTATGTAAATAATTGGCTGTCACATCACTATGCCTCCTATTGCCWAGCTAAAACTTCCTGATACTTTAGTGCTGTATTTCTTTGTAATCTGATGCAAATATATTTCAAACACAAATATGAGGTTAGAAGGCATTGTGGCTTACAGGGAATTTTCATATACCACACTTCTAATGAAGCTTGCTATCCATTTCCTTTATTATTCAATCAATCTCCCCAGCCTTTAACATGGCATTCTAGTACATRGCAGCTTTTCCCTTTTACTAAATCAAAATTTGCCTGTGGGTATCTTAACCATTTTTGATGTGGAAACCTCATTTTCTGTCCTCCAAGGCTATAAAAAATAGTCAAATTTGAAAAGAAAAAGACTTCTCGAAATAAAGAAGGAAAARGAATATGTAAAGCTACTGTACAATCTTCACCTTTAATATGCTGTATCCCTGTCACTGCCCTGACTCTTTACACATCCACTCTGAATTAGTTTAAATAGTCATTAACATTCCACAAAGTGTAGTGTGTAATAGGGATTGCGATGCTGATTCTGCACGAGTGGCAATGTGAACTTCAGGGGGCTGTTTAATATTCATTGTACACACTTTGTAAAAAGACAGAACATGTTTTTCAAACTTCATTGCACATCTGTGCTTAGTTGCATATGTATTGTGAGCCCTGGTGGCCACTGAGCAAGCTGGGCCAAATCTGCCATGGGTTATACTGTTAAAAATCTGGATAAATTACGTTACTTTAAAAACAGAGAKGAGCTTTTACACCTCTGCTGTGGAAGGCAGATCAGGAGCCCACTGTTAGTTTTTGGCTGCAGAGATCCTTTGATGGTCTGTGTTTAATGATATTACAGGCCTACAGTCTCAATTCAATTTGCTGTTTTTAAAGACTTGCCTGATACTCTCTGTAGGAAGAAATAGAAAAAAGAAGAAATGAATGCCAGTCTCTTCTGCTTTCAAAACGGATCTTTTGGTGGAGCCTCTTGGTCTCTATCTCCTATGAGCACCTACTCCCTTCAAGAGTTTTTCTTGTCTTCCAGATTAAAGCCTTAGATACTCTCAGATTTTCTTGGCTATTGTGCTGGGTTCTAGGTGAGGGTTTGTATGGTTCTATATCAAAGTACTTTGTCTTTCTTTGAAACTGCAAGATCACCTCTTGCTGTGTACACTCTGCTGTATATCCTTGCTGAGCACTAGAAATCAAGCTTCCTTCTCAGGTGACAGAACATACTGCTACATACAGATGTGTTACAGGTAGTCTGATCAATTGATTTTGTTTTTTTTTAATCCTGAGTTATGTGGTTCCGGTTACTCTTTTCTAATTTGCTTGGTTTATGCCACACAACRTCAATATGATTGTTTTTGTAGCTATGGAAGTTTCAGGGTTAACTTTATACTGCGCTGCATTCAAAGGAAACTGAGGTGCACAAGAATGTTACTGGGATAAATGATTTTTGTTTGCTCCTGTATGCCTACTGTCAGCAAAAAATTATGCTAGTAAAGCATGTATGAGGTAAGATTCTCTACTTCATGGTCCACAGTATTTGGAATCATAAAGCATTTGTGAACTGATTGTAATTACAAAGAAAACTTCTATGCCAACTGTCATTGCTAATGAGTTCACTGTATGAGTGTAATGTATGATGGTTGCAAGAGGTGCTTTGTGAATATGCCAAAGATGTATTCTTTCTARTTACAACTCTTGGAATTAGGGAAATATATTGAATCCCCTTAATACAGTGACTGGGAGAATAACCTAAGRGATTTTTCTAACCTCTGCCACTACAGTTTTTAAGAATTGACATTTTTAGCACTCGGTTCTGAATAACTGCTATTTTGTTACAGTATATTTATTCTTTCAATGATACCAGTAACAGAATTGCTCAGTTCATAATGTASGTTGTTGATTGATCCTATCTGCCCATCCAGTCTGTGACTGGAAATCTGAACTTTTTTTCATAATTTCATTAGGTCCATCCTACTTGGTAGCACCCATTATTTTAAAGAAGGTATATGAGGAAAAAAAAGTTACATGACTCCCTCCTTGGGGCCAAATGTAAAGAAAAAAACTTTAATAAAAATTCGAGTGCAAAGTACTACATCCATGAAAGTATATAATGTGAAATGTAGCTGACCAGTGCAGAATTGCAATCAGTGGGTATAATTKTGTCTAGAAGTTTGCTGAAATTCAGATACACTCACTGTATCAAGTATATGTAACTACTAGCACATCATTCTGGCATCTCTGTTTATGGTGCCTATTCTTTCTACTTACATGAATGCAAAACAAAAGTGAATAAACAGTCAATAAGAACTAACTGATTGTAGGTGATACTAAATGTCACCTGCAAACTCTTCTTCACAGCCATTGATCAAGTACAACTTTATGGCAGTCCAAATCTTTGTTCCTTCTGCTTACTGAGCAGTGATACTGGTGTTGCTGTTTTTACCAGTGTACTGCTGYAGAAACCTGTCAGATCCCTTCCTGACATCTCTCATTATATCATCTTGATGTCAACAGCAACCATCAACAGCAARGAATGACTGTTTTTATCCTTTTCACAGATGGTAGACTACAGAAAAGACCACAAACACCAGCTAATGTATTTAGTCTCTAGACTGAGCCGTGAGCAGTGGGTGTCTTCATCTTTGCCTAACCTTGAAGGGTATCCCTGAGTGACCCCAGAGCTATCTTTCTAGGTGCAGTGGATTTATCTTTGCTCCTKTCTTCTCACAGTGGAGCCACACCTGCTTGCTCAGCCAAAACATGCTATTTGCCTGGAAATCCATTTGTTTTATTTCTGTGTGGGGATGATTTTYATCCTAACTCTCACCTTAGTCATGTTGACCACAGTGTCGCTGTCCATCAACTTCATTCTTTTGGGGGTTCAGCTTTCATCACCTTTTCAGCAAAGTATTGATTTAAGTATTATGTAATCTCTGTGAGGATAGCCTTTGTAAAAAAAAAAGTGCAGAAAAACGTGGAATTTCTTGTCCTGTTCCTGTCTTCGGCACAGCTGTAGCTTACCAGCTGTCCCAGTTGATAAATTCAATAGTAATATTGCTAGAGGATGTACTGGGCTTTGTTACTTCACGGTTAAAAGGCTTTAGGGCTAGCACTAGTTAACTCAGGAGAAAAAAAAAAAAAGTTTGAAGTTTGGAAGCTGTTTAATAGTGTATCAGGAGGAGAAAAAAGTTCCTTCATCTGTGAGTCAACTCTATAGACAAAAAAAAMCAAAGAAACAAAAATTGAAGTGCAATAGCTGGAAATCACTCTGAATGAATAGAATAAACAGGGACCAAGTACACAAAATGCCACAAAAGAATAAAGAGCCAGAAGGGCTAGATTTTATTTCCTCAGTATTATGGTGATATGACTCATATTCCTGTGGTTTGCTTTATTTGGTATTGATTATTCACTCCACAAAGAACTCTCCGACTCATCTGAGCTTGTTGCTAAATATCTCATTTTTGGAAAGAAATGTCGTGTTTGGAAACTCGCCGAGCTGACAAAATTGTATGTCTGTGTCTACGAATTGCTAGTTCTTAAGTAGAAGAGCTTCATATTTTTCTCCCTTATCCCACTGTTCTTCACTCCTGCCCTAAAGGATACACTGCTCTGAACACAATAAATGTTCAGTCACCTGGCTTGTTGAGTGTGGTCTTAAATGTGAAACAGAGCACTTTAGCAGTTATGTCCTTCTCGTAAAATGGAAGAGACAAGTGAATTTATTTGTTTTACTTCTGATTTGAAGCAGGGCTTTAAGAGTGAAAGGTTTTTTGTCTTACTTCCCTGCTAAGATATCCCAACAGGGATTCAGTGGGCCTGAATTGTAACATTCTATTTGGCATCGCAGCCTGGCTGTAAGAATCTCTGCTGCTTATGCATCTTAGAAAACTCTTCTTATTTTAAACATCAATGCCAGCTCCRAACGCAGTGGGTCTCTAGTAAAGAAAACCTTCAGGTCTCTGTCGCCGAGGGCTCCACAAGATGGCAATGTGGATCCAGATTCTGTTTCCATCTGCTTTAGAGACACAGGCCTTCCACGCGCATCAGCAGATTTTGCTAGTGGAATAAAATATTTAAAAGTTCCGTATGACAAAACTTCGATTTAATTAAATAATCTTGATTATTTTGCTTAAATTAAAGCCATCGTGCACTGTTTTAATGTYGCTAGATTAATGAGCAAAAGTAGAATTGTTTTGTAAAATACATGTTTTCTTTCCCTGACATATTCCATATCATAAAATGTATCTTTAGTCAGACAGTATTATTTTATTGAGACAAATTATTCTGTATAGCAAATACAAGTAATTATGTCCATTTATAATTCAAGTAATACCCTTTTTTAGTGAGGAAGTAATTGCAAATTAATTTTTCCTGTCTTTATATCACTTTCTCTGCTCAACTTAGTTGAAGATTGTTTTTGAGAACATCCTGACCCATACGTGTAAATTGTAAACCACCACTCAGTCTCCTACAGATTAGGGATGTYTTTGTCCGGCAGAGGTTAGCAGGAAAGAAGGTCTATTGTTAAAAGAGGTAGGCAGAGAATGCTTTGGTCGTGGTGAAAGGCAGGAAAAACTCCCTTTCAGCCTGCCTAGAAGGTAATCCTTGCTCCTTTATTACTGCTGGGCTCTAGTGCCTTGCTTCTTTGCATGCAGTAATGGATAAGCAGAGGCTGTTGTTCCCAGGGGTTGGGTGCAGTAATAGATGGGGAGCAGAAGGGCTCAGAGGCTGCATTTCACCACAGAAGCAAAGTAGAATCAGGGTGTTACTGAGCGAGGCTGTTTTAGCAGATTTTTAACAGTTTGTCAGAGACACACAGAAAAATGGGGCTCATTTGTGAGACGATGAAAGAAGAGGGAGCAGGACTGTGGGAGAGAGAGGGAGAGAAAAACAGTTCCCCCAGAAACCACAATGCTATTAAGACCTGGTTCCCAGTGGATGACTGTGYGTTATGGGGACTAATAGGTATGAACTCCAATCTAATCTTGGCTGGCAGTTGGAATATTCAGAGACTGCTGGGGAACACCAAGTTTCTCTTTCTGGGGGTATCTCAGGTGATTAATAATGTCAGAATGCATGCCTTAGCCTCTCCATCTTTGGGTTGCTAATGTGGCCTCTCTCCTTTCCTTGCCTGCCTATTTCCAAGAAACTTCCTTTGAGACCCCTTTGTCTTTTTTGGCTGAAATTGAACATAAAGTTCAAATATTGCCAAAGGGAAAGAGACTGGCAGAAACAGACTGAGATATGGGCACATAGCAAGGGTATGTAAAAGCAAGTTTTCATCCCTCATAGTGGTGGTAGTAAAAACAGTGTAAAAAAAAAAATGCAATTTCTGTTCCTTAGCTTAAACTTTTGAGGACACACAAGGTCAGTACTGAGCAAATGAGGCTGAACTGTATCTTCTGTCACACATGAAATTATACGTATTTTAGCAATGATGCAACTGTTTTGGGAGATGGATATTTACCTGGATTGGATTCCTCAGGATATATGGAAATGCRCTGTATCTGCTGGTGGGCTGTCTGTCTCTCCTTTTACCCTCCTGGTCTCCTGAACTGACAAGWGCTGCTAATTTTCTAGAGCATCTGCACAGTTCTTACTGTACATGGTCACAGGTTTTCCTGTAATAAAGGCAGATGTGTAGAAATGCACATAGCTGAGGAAATACAAAATACTTACTTCTGTGTAACTTAACTTGTGAGCTGTAAGCATGCATCTTTAAAGATTTCATTCTGGCATGTTGTTGAACTTGTTTTAATTACTTTAGCCAAGTAAGAAACGCTTCACACAGTGTTGTTGCCCTGCCTCATTGTAGCTTGTCTTTAGAAAATACCTGGGAATTTTGTAGTATATTGAAACACKTCAATTTCCAATTTGCTGAAAACGTTCAGCACTTTCTCAACAGCATTTCCAAAATACATCTTTTGGTAGCATGAATGTATAAGGTACCACATGGACTTGTGGAGTTATCTGAGACACCAATGGAAAATGCCTATTTATCCATGCTTCTATCTGACTGGTAGCACAACTGATTTGCATATTGTTATGAGAACTGGCAGTATGATTCTCATTTCCTGACACTCTTTGGCTCATGCAAGCCTAAAGTGACCTTTTTTGATTCTTTCTTTATAAATAGAAGTTGAAATTTTGACTTCGGTGAAGTTAAAACAATATTGTTACCTACCTCAACAGAAACTCAATAGTATGGTTTCAGTTGTACAATGTGAAAAACTTGTTCTGAAGGACTTAGGACTAAATAGGCAAAAGGAGCTAGGGTTGGGTGGTTTTTTTTTGTTTGTTTGTTTTTGTTGTTTTTTTTTTTTTTAGTTTGTTATTTTTTCTTTGTTTGGGTATTTTGTTTGGGTATTTTTCAGTCTGGGGCTGGGTAACTGAGGTACAAGGAAGCTAAGTGGGACTTTTTGGAAAGTGCTGGTATGGAGTAGCACCTGGGGATAATCAGAAATGCCTGTATGTAACACTTGTTTTTACRTCTTTGTCAGTGTCAGTGGGATTGAGTGCATCCCCAGCAATTTTGCTAAAGACACCAGGCTGTGGTGCAGTCTCCTGATGCTGGAGGGAAGGAATGGCATCCAGAGGGATCTTGACAAGCTTGAGAGGTGGGTCTGTGCAAACCTCATGAAATTCAACATGACAAGTGTTGTGATGGGTTCCCATGGGAACCTCCTGAGGTTTAACAAGACCAAGTGCAAAGTGCTGCACCTGGGTCCCCGGTGGGGATGGAGAGCAGCCCTGGGGAGAAGGAYTTGGGGGTGCTGTGGGTGAGAGGCTGGACATGACCCGGCCATGGCACTGCCAGCCCAGAGAGCCAAACGTGTCCTGGGCTGCATCCAAAGCAGCGTGGGCAGCAGGGGAGGGAGGGGATTGTGCCCCTCTGCTCTGCTCTGCTCTGCTGAGACCCCACCTGGAACACTGCACCCAGCTCTGGGGYCCAGCACAGGAGGGACAGGGACCTGTTGGAGTGAGCCCAGAGGAAAGCCATGAAGATGGTCCAAGGACTGAAAACCACTCCTTTGCATGAATATCAACCCAAAACTGAAAGCCTTTTTTTTAAATTGGAGGTGAGGTAGATGACAGCATCAGCAACATATGTCGCACTGTGTATGAATAAATCAAGACCCATCGATGGCTAATGAAAGGCTTTTCGATATGCTTAACACTAAATTACTTTTGATTAAAAAGCTTACTGGAGAGACAAATGTAAACTATAGCTAGGTGTGCTCACGTTAGACAGTTATGTGCTGAATCTAATTTGAAATGGGTAAGTGCTAACACATTTAATTTCCTGCATACTCAGAGAGACAATGTTCGCATTTTTTTTAAAACAGTAATTTCGAATGAATCTTTCAAAGTGCTTGAGTCAGCACCACCGCAAGAGTGTTTGGAAAGATGATCATGCAAATGGAACTTCAAGTGATTTAATATGCTCACCATTACAGGTAGATAGCTTGATCTATGGCATACTTAGAATGATGGAACAAGCTGTGTGCATCAGTGGTATATTTCAAGCTGTTAGTATTCTCAGCAAATAATGTTTAATATGGGTTTATCTTTAGTCTGGAAAACTTACCAGAAAGTGTGATGAATAACAAAATTATGGGAGCAACAAAATAAATGAGAGTGGGTATCTGGATGTAATAGCAGAGGGGAGAGAGAAAATAAACTGTGTTGCACCGTAACTGGTTTTGAGCTCCTTATGCTAAATCGTGTCAGAACTGTGATTTCTTATGATTATTCTCAGGCTGGAAACTTGAAATCTAAGACAAGTAGCATGTGTGGTACTAACATTACAGGAAGGAAAGTATATAGCTATGTGTGAAAGGATGCAACACTGAGTTCAGGGTCAGTCAAAGCGGAGAAGCAAGTACCTCACTAATAGGTGAGGTAATGGAAGTTCTCGAAATAGGCAACTTTGTTCT
The DNA here is from genome assembly GCF_030028575.1 of Malurus melanocephalus. Classification (NCBI taxonomy): domain Eukaryota; kingdom Metazoa; phylum Chordata; class Aves; order Passeriformes; family Maluridae; genus Malurus; species Malurus melanocephalus. The sequence continues at coordinate 377,133 of NW_026623247.1, forward strand.
AGAGAAGGGTGTTTTTCTAATGGAAAAAACCCTGAGGGGAAGGCAAGAAATGTGCACTGATAAAAGCTTTTTAAAAAGGTAGAGTCTGTAATAATTTTTTTAAAATACAGCCGATTCTCCTTGTGATTGTTTTTGCTCAAGAGTTGCATTCTAAACAGSTACTGCATTCTAAACAAATTAATAGGCATGTATCTTGTCCTRGCATCCTTCTAAAACTCCCAGAAAGCAATGAATATGCTCACTCTTTACTCAGTGGCACTCCCACAATAGATATTGCTCTCTTGAAGTATAAAAAGTGCTTTTCAAAAATGAAATGGGTGCCTATAGGAAAAAAGATGTAGTCCTTACAGCTCTGAAAGTCTGAATAGACAGATATTATTTTTTTCACTTTTGGAGGCACTCAAAGTGATTTTGTAACATACTGATATTGCTCAATTTTTCAATGCAAATTTGTAGCTTGAGCATAACTTTTTCCTATTCTGACCAGACTTTGGGCACAATGTCTGGGATGGCAGCAGTCTGCATTCTGGTTTGGTGTCTGGCCCRCAGCAGAAAAAGGAGCCTGTGGTGAGGCAGGGTCGCAGCTGAGTAGACACAGGTCTATGCTGAACTGAGCAGGAATAATACATCTCAGCAGCTCCAAACTCACTGGTCTACTGKGGTTTATTTATTTTCCCTGAAATTTCTACCTCGCGTAACTATTTTTGATAGCAATTTTTCTTTTGTTCCAAACTGTTTGCAAGGAAATTAAAAATTTAATAAGTATGTTGTATTCCCTATTATAGAAATTATAGAGAAGTTCACATTGAAAGGTTCCCTTGGAAATCACCTTGTCCAACTTTCTGTTGCAAAGAAGGCCCTGGGTTAGATTGCATAGGSCTGTGTCAAGCTGAGTCTTCAGTGCCTCCAGCAAGAGGGATTCCACCACTTCTGTGATTTAGCTGATACAGAATCAAAGAACAGTTGAGGCAAGATGGAACTTTTGGAGGTCATCTGGCCCAACCCCCTTGCTCAAACAGGTTGCCCAGAACTGTGTCCTCATGTGAAGTATTGCTTTTCCTATATCCAGATGGAATTTCCCCTGAAGCAATTTGTTGTCCTGTGGCTTCTGGCATCTGTGCATTCCTGTGTGGAGAGCAACTCCACCTTCTGTGCATCTGCCCGTTAGCTATTGGAATACTCTCATGAGGTCTCTGCTGAACTGTCCCTTCTCTAGCCTGAGCAAATCACAGTTCTTCAACATTTATTTTTGTATATCATATTCACCAGTCCTCTAATTAACTTGGTGAGGCTTTGTTGGGCTCTATCCCGTTCCTCAGCATTCTTCTTGATCTGACAAACAGGATGAAGTATGCCAGCTGTGGCCTGACAAGAGCCAAGAGGAATAATGGCAACCCTCCAACAGCTGAGTTACCTCTGACAGACACTGTCCAGAACTCTGCTGGCCCCGTTACTGTCAGGGYGCTCTGCTCACTCGAGCTTGCTCTCCCACGGGGACTTTCCTAGCAAGGCATTAAGTGTCCCCAGCCGAGCAGTCAGCTATGTCACCAGGCTCATCTGTCTGTCTGATCTTCACTCAGGATATCTTCCCAGGCTCCCTCCATTACTCTTTACTGCATGGGTGTGGATCTCATGTGAGAAAGATTTAAACTGTGAGTTAAAYAGTTGAATTTCTCTAGTCCAAGGACAATAAATATACACATCTCCCGCTAAAGGTTAGAAAAAGGGATARGTGTGTTATATCATGATATAGTAAGATTCCTGTCAGAGAAAAGATACCCCAGGCTTAAATTGTACTTGAGCCTGGCCATTGGTGAGGGGTCAGCCTGAATACTTAACTATCCCACGTCTGAGGAAGAGATTACATGCTGTTCTTTTCCTGTTCAGTTAATTATTTAATTGAAGATAGATAGGTGCATTTAATCGCCCATTTACCTAACTGCTGGGATTTTTTTTTTTGTCATTTTAAGCACAAAAGAAGAGAGTCAAATACAAAAGAGATGAAACAGAAAGTGCAAAAGAGATACAACCAGCTCTCTAACTCAAGTGTCATCCTCTTGTTGATTCCATTGGAATCAATGTTGATTCCATTTTACTTTATCTGGCTGAAAAATCCCATGCCATGAAAAATTTCATGCCAAAATTGATTACATCATACATCTTCTGTTTCTGTTGTTCATGTAGGCTCCTTAGCCTACTGGGACAAATGTCTGTTTTTCACTGTTTCATCACTTTTGCTGTAACTTCGGGAAAATGTGTACTCTTATGGTGCTCAACCCAACTTGGTATTAAAAAGTGCTATTCTGTTTAAATTCCATATGGTGGGATAATAAGAACTGGACATATTAATCTTCTTTTAGTAAATCTTAGATTAATGCATTCACATTTGCTTTCAACTGCCCTCTRTGTTTCCTGTAACTGAGAGGAGAACACCTTGTTATCAGGATAATGCAAATAGAAGTGGAAGAAGCTATAGACAGTACTCCATTTGCAAAAACCTTTAAAAATCTGAACTCCTTACTTAATAGAAATACCTTAATAGAAGGCAAAAGAATTGCCTTAATAGAAGGGAGTAAATAATAAAATAATAAAATAACAGAATTGCCTTAATAGAAGGCAAAAGTTAACATTTCAAAAGGAAAAAGTAAATGTAATACGTATTACATGGACGTATTATATTGTATAAGTAATCTGAAATCAAGTACTTTAGAAGAAGACATGAATTGAGTTTGTAACAAAGACTGATGTTTATCAGATCATCCTCTTTTCTGTAGTTGTGTATGAATGCTCAGATAGATGCATAGTGTTTTAGAGACAAGGCAAGATTCAGTGAAGCATCACTGGGTACCTCAAGAAACAGGACGTGGGAATCAGACAAGAGTTTTTCACACAGGGCTGTGTAGCATGGCTTTAGAACTTCATCTGTCCATGGCACTTTGGTTTCCCACTTCTCACCGCCATGGAATGGGGAATGCAAGGCCCTCTGCACCACACGAAGCTCTCACCCGTCATTTCGGTATCTTCTGCAGTAGYGCTTGCTCTGCTTCCTGCTTGGTTTGCAGTAATCAGTGTCTTACAGGGGGTTTACAGGCTCATTTCAAACCTTTTCACATGCAGTTACACCAGTAGTGGTACCCTTTACCTTGGCATCTTTGCTACAGCACAGGATTGGTGCAGAGAGATACCCTGGGAAACTGCGATTGTGGAGCCCTGTAAGAGAACGGTGTCAAGACTGGCACAAGATGAAGAGCTGAGATACAGATTAGCAGCCTAGTTACCATAGTGATGAAGAGAAGTGTATCTTGAATGTGAGTGTCCTTTTCAGCACTTGACATAATAGGTACCTTTTCTAAAATAACAATATAATTTGAAAAAGCAAAAGCAACAATAAAGAGGCAAATGTGTAAATTGTGTTTGCTGCTTTCTGTCATATGCGTATTTATTTCAAAAACTGCAACAGTAAAAAGCACCAACAGATCTGGTAACAGAAAAAAAACCCTTGTAAATAGTATAAGTGAGCTGTTACATCAATCAACTACTTGTTAACACTAATGCTTTCATGTAAATTGTTTGGTTACSTGGCAATCTGTGGAATGGAATCTGATCAGTAATAATCCTGTTYTTAAAATCACCTCCTGGTTTCTGTTTCATTTGTAAACACCTACAGCCCCCTTTGTGATACAGCTCCCACAGAGTGCATAAAGAACTGTGTTATCAATTAATTTGCCTGGCTTCATTTCCCAGCTGTACATCAGTGTCAAGCTATGCATTGAAATGTCTGTCTTCAKAGCTTTTCCAGTAGGAAATAAAATTAAAAGTATACTTTTGGAGTCTAACTGAGAACCAATAATATAGACATGTAGTATTTTCACTTCTGCAAAGAGAAAACTCACATTTCATATTGATAAAAATCCCTTCTGTTTAAAATTACAAACATTCTCCCTGGTAATATTTTCCTTTCAGATTTCTGTTTGTGAGTCCTTCAGTATTCTCTACTACAATGCATGTGTAATATTATTATTTAATTATTTTTTARTCTTGGATGCATTTCAAAGAAAGCTGTTTGTTATCATAACAATATTTTCCTCATAAATATAATTTTATTTCATATAATGATTGCATGGTTTAACCTCTCCTCATCATGACACTGTTTATTTCTGCATTCTCCTTTTTCAAAAGATTTCTCAYGGGTCTGAATCCTCAGCAGAGATAGCATTACTTGAAGACCTACCATCCTGTGTGGAACATTAATGAAGATGGTAAAAGCTGATCTATCTAATGGGTTAAATCTGCATGAAGGAAGAGTTTGCAGAGAGTATTGCAGTGCTGACTCTAAGGAGCTAKAGGTGGCTGGTGGAGAAATTCCAAAGGTCCTCCTCCAAGGCAGTGCCCTGCATGTCCACTCTCCATTTCCTGGCTTGGGAGACTGACTTCTGCGAGGTGAAAGCTCATGAACGAGCAACGCTCATTTAATCTTTGGCTGACTTGCTGATACTGCTGACAGAAGGGCAAGCTTGAGCCATCTGCAGTGGTCACGTTCTGGTGGACAACTTTGCTGCAGGATCTGATCTGAGATGGCCAACTCATTTCACACAACAGCCTCCAGACACTGCAGCACTGGTTGTTACGGAGCTGGGCTGGATTCAAACTGGCAGTGAAAGCATGAAAGGCTCCATATGCCAGAGTGTCCCCTGAGCCATTAGGTGACATATGGTTTCATTCTCAGAAAAATGATGCTAAGCTGATCTGAAATTATGTATGCAAAGGTTAAAGGCGTCTTTTGCCATACCTCAYGGGAGCTTTTTACAGATATTTATATCACAGGGGAGAGATCCATAGTGTGGAAATTATAAATCCCCTCATTCATTCAGTATGCGTGTTCATGCTAAATTGAATGAATAGTGGTATCCTCAAACGGCTGAAGAAGCCTTTAGGCCTCACAGTAGTTTTTTTATCTTAGGTTTTTTGGTGTGTGGGGGTGTGTGTTGTTGTTTGTTTTTTGTGTTTTGGGGCTTTTGGGGTTTTTTTTTTGTTTGGTTTTTTCAAGGCTCATGAGAGCAAAGATGTTTGCATGAGTATTTGTTGTTTTCATTTGGCTATGTTAATTGCTTATGGAAAATAGGTCTATTAGTTCAGTTTCTATCTACAGTTGTCATGTCACCTGTACAGAGCCCTTGTATACCCTAGCCAACAGAACTAAATCTACCTTTGCTGCTCCTAGCTGATAGGTACAGCTGAACTCTTGTTTTGTACTACTCCAAAACACATTCAGAAAAATCTTCTGAGAAAATTGTTAAAGGTGGTTGGAATATGTTAACTACAATTGAAGGTCATGTTGAAATTKTAATTTCTTCCAGACTATGGATAAAATTTAAAATATTCAATTTTCTTTCCCCATTTGTCTGAATCCTGGTATCTGAAGAACACACGGAGTTCARCTTCACCTAACTTACATTTCATGCAGTCCAGCCGAAAGAAAATCAGCAGACTCTTTTCCCTTCCCCCACCAAATATTTTAGAAATCTACTAAAGCTGGGCTTTAAATATATGCATGTTTAGAATAATGTGACCTCATGGTTAGGTCTTTACTGCCAGTCTGAAAGATGTAAAGTGGGGAAACAAACTCAGGTTCATCTACATTTTCAAAGAAAAAAATCTGTTAGAAGGAAGTAGAAGACTGGAGGAGCCTGRGTTCTGTACTCACAAAAATCTGATCACAGATAAGAATTCCAAGATTTTGGTAGCACCAGAGAATTGCTKCTGTGCTTAGCCTTACTAGTTCTCACCTAAAATGCTTATGGCATAGTCATTTGAGCTGGAAATGTRGCACAAAACCTGAAGCAGGGCTGGTGATCTGACTGAGAGTTTTGCTGTGTTTTTATTCTCCTCACATTTCCTTCTTAGTAGGCAATGTAAGCACATAYACTACAGTGGGCATAGGAGACATGTCATTATTATCAGATGTGAGTCTACAGCTGTTGCACCAAAGAAATGTTACTTCTGATGCCCCTAAACTTTTGTTGTAAATATGTCCCCAGAAGAATAAAATAAGATTGTTAAAGGAAAGAAGCTACACATGAGGGCATGCCTCAAGAGGAAGCAGAGAATGATTGAAGTTTCAAGAGAAAGCTATAGGAGAAAAAGTATTTTATAAACCACAGAGAAGCCTGGAGCATACTCRGTGGGATTTGGAGGAAGAGATAAAACCAAGAAATAAAAACGTGTTCACTCATAGAATGATGTAAGCTAGCAGGAAAAGAAGAAGTGGTTGTAAAAATGAAAATGTGTATCAGACATCTGTTACAAATGAAGGTGAGACAGACTAGGAACGGATTTTGAAAGTGCTCCTGTCACTATCTAAATTGGTTTACAAGCAGCATGAATGGACAAGGTGTTTTTAGTCTTTACTGCAAATAAGAGTAAAGAGCATATATTTTGGCAATTCATTTCCATATAYCATTTTTATAAACACATTATGAAATACTACTTAGTCCAAAATTTGAGTTGAAGATTTTMGGCAGCGAGGGACAACTAAGTAAACTGAAAATCTGGCTGCTGGAATAATTTTGAGGACAGACTATATGAAATAGGCCACACTCAGTGTATTTTGCTTTACTTTGTTTCTGTGTTGTGCCACTCTTTTATTTCTTTTTCTACTCTATGCTAACGGGTATAATTAACTGCAGTTTGTTCTGTTTTGGTTTCTTTCCTAGAGCAATCTACAAAAGCTCCCACTCTGTGTTTATGTAGCTCTCTTCATCATAACCATGAAAAGAGCTGCTAAAGAAGCTGTCATGAGATGGTCAGGGGTCAGTACTAATTAACAGAAAGACTTGTAAGAGGAATAGTGTGACTCTGAGATCAAGGCTGGGATGTTTGGACAGAAAAAAGCTGGGCAACACTTTGCTTYTTTTAGTGTGAGGGCTCATAATGACATGGAGGAGGAAGCTGCAATAGTAGAGATGAGGAAATGGCACAGATGTTGTAGGATTTCAGTAATGATGCTCTTTAGGCAATGGCCCTCCCCGTTTGCTGCTTGCTGGGTGATATGGAAGGAGTGAGGGCAGACAGCTCAAGGATCAAGGCCATGGTTCCAAACTGGTTTCAATTTTTCAATTGCTTGCTGTATTTGAATAGTTTCTTTCTATTTTAAATGTAAATCAGCACAYTTCCACTTGATAGAAATGCTGAAGAATGTAGCTAGGAAAGCAGTGAGGAAGACCCCACAAATTTATTTGTTCATGGGAGACAAAGGAGAGAAGTCRTTTATGCCACTGTCTAAGCATCTTGTGAACAGAAATGACAGCTGAAGATAATTTTATTGAAACTGGTTGTACTGTCCCAGGCTGATTTCTAAGTTTTCCATGGGAGATCAGGGCAATTTTATTCCCAGGTAACAGTTTTACATAAGGAAAATGAATAATTGCCCCAGTGTCTAAAACACAGCTGAATTGTGAGAGCCTAAAGTTTACATATATCTCTGCAGGGTGAAAACGAGGATCTGACATGAAGCTATTTGCACCAGCCATGGATAAACAACTTAGTAAAATGAGTCAGGTTTTAAGCAGGTGAATATTCTAGCAGATCCGCTATGGTATTTGCTATTTTATAGTCCAGGGCTATAAATCTTTGCCACTTTCTGGTGTTTTACTCCTTAGAGAGGCTCATTCTTTTTTGACATTCCAAGCTGATCTAAAAGTTTAACCATAATTATGAATGGAACAAGAATGATAATAATTTTAAAGCCTCTTAACTTGATACAGTTAAACCAACATTTGGGTAATAAATAATTATTTTATGCAGTTAACCAAGGTYTTTTTCAACTGTACATCTATTTCCAATAGGTGGCACTCCAACAATTTCTGTAAATGTTATGCTGTGTAAGTCTGAACTCTTGCAAAAGCCAAATACTGAAAAATTGATATGTAATTATTTTGTTTTAGATATTATACAAAATTTTTCTGTGTTTATAAATTATATATTCAAGGGTGTAAACTAGGGAAATAGCAGAGGAGGAAGAGAAAGAAAATTCTGAGATTGTTTGAAAGAAATTTCTGAGATTTGTTAATAGAATTCTGTGAAATGTGGTATGGCAATTTTATTTTGTATACTCCAGTTATCTCCCAAAACTACTACACTCCTTTCCCAGGATGTCTGGAATGCCTGGTATGGAGACAGCTCAGTCACCTGTGATACTCTGGAGTTTAATTCCACAAAGAAACAATTCTTCTGTGCCTCAGAAGAGCTACTGCCAGTGAGAGAAAAAGGAAAAGAATCGAGTAGAAACAGAGCAGTTTACGGGGGTATACAGGAAGTAATGATGAGTCTGGATTTACCTGAATCCACAATAATGATAAGATATTCTGAGAACGATGATRTGGTTGCCCCTAAAGCTGAGCTGACTCCAATTCCCTGCCATTCTGTGGCTGATTAATAAAGCTGTGGAGAAATCCTGGCAACACTGAACACAATGGCAAAGCTCCATCAAATTGGCAGAAACTGAGATTTTACCTGGTAGCACTTATCTTCCATCATCCATTGCCATCTCTTGTGATACAAAGAATAGCAGGGCTTTGGGAAAAAAACATAACTTGTTCTGAATGCTCTCTAAATCTAGTTTAACTAAGAAAATAAGTGCACATCCTTCACTTTACATKAAGCAAGTTTGGCGGTCACTCCATGTGCCAAGCAGAGGAACTCACAGTTCCAAAGACTGGGACATCTCATTCCAGAAAACTTGATCTGCTGAGCAGCAGTGTGTTATGAATGAAAGCTCGTTGTACTGCTGGTATTATGTGTGTTTCTCATGGATCTTTAGTTTTAGTCAGGATAGTCAGTCTTGCACAGCAAACCTTTGAAGAGTAAAAATAATGTCTTGGTAATTTCTTAGTTAATGGGTGTTATTTTAAGGATTCTGCCTGTCATTCCAGGCAACAACTCATCCTTCATTCTCCCCAAAATATGTAAATTTCAAAGTAAAATATGTTTTTTAGTTAACTTACTGTGTAGTAGCAAACATCTAGCTCCATTTCCTAAGGGAGTTAGGCATGGTTAATGGATGTTGCAAAGAAAATTCCTGAAGGGCAAAAGTGGTGTGGTTATTTTAGCTAAACTTGCTGATATCTGGCAAGACAAAACAAGTGGTAATATTAATTTTAAAGTTTTGTCATTGTGTAGAGTTAGTTTCATGTTTGCTGTAAATGGCATGGAACTTATCTTCACTAAAAATTTATCTGGAACACAGAGAGCTCTGCCCTATATTCAATGAATATTTTTTTGGTTTTATTGATGTGGGAACATCAGTATGAAACCAAATACRTAAATATGCACTGTCTCATTATGAACTATGTTTATAAGCACATAATAAGAAACTTTTCTGAACATTAACTGCAGTGTAGAATGACTTAAAGACTTCCCTTTTTGTCAGCTGCTCCTTTAGGATGCCCTTCAAATCATGTTTGGTCAGAAAACCTCAATGCCTTTTTGTGCTATCTGTATTTGTTTCGATGAATCTGTCGAAACAAGTGGCAACAACATTACAGCTGGAGTGTGCAATTATTTTTAGGTTTCTGTAGAAGGTATATGTCCTATGTAGGAGCTATGGAGGAATCCTAATTGTAAATTRAACCACATAATTTTCTCCATCCTAAATTAACATTGTAAGATAAAACAGATTAGACTTCAAGTGCTGTGACAYTCTTCCCTCTGTTCCAGTTTACTTGTCCTTGATTTATCTGGAGACAAAATAAATGTGTTAAAAGGCAGTATGAAGCAGACAGCTTCCATGAACAAACAAGCATCTTTCAGCATCAGGAAGGTTTGAAAAGTCCAGCTATTTATCATGTTACTTATTAGCTCATTGCCTATTTTATTTTCAGTTGTCCTAATAAACTTGAAAAGTGGCCGATTGGACGGCATAGACTAATCCCGATTTTTCCTTAGTTCTGACCAAAGTGGTTTGCACAGGCTGGCTCTCTGTACAGCTTCAGCTGAGGATTGAGGGCTCCAACAGATCAGCAATGTCAGTCAGATTTAGCTACAGGAGTTTTGGACATTCCCACCCTCACCTGCCCAGTTCTCCTTACCAGCTCCAGGTTCCTGCATTTCCTGGCCAGGATGACAGAATGGAAATTACCTCTCTACTTCAGTTCCCCCAGCTCAAGGAATCACATTTCAGTGCAAAATCTCCATTCTTGGTTTAGTCTAGTTCACCAAATTATATCTATATGCTTAGATGGGCTGGGAGCCTAGGAGCCAGAAAAGTGGTGCCAACAATTAGATTTTGCAGTACAAAAACTGCCAAAACATCTCTGTGGGAACCCTGGAAAATACCTAAATTGAAACTTCTACCTTGTTTTGCAGCAATAGAGCAGTTTACAAGCCAAAGAGCAGTTATTTGTAAGTCCTCAAAAATAATAATAAAAAAAAATTCAGTCTATCCRGGAATTCTGACTCTTTTGTCCTTTCTTTTAATTAGAACTCATGAAAATCCACCTGTGTTTAGCTTTTAATTTGACTATGAATAGTTGTGTGAAATCTTAAGTGGACAAAATCTAKATGCATAATTGCTAAAATATTTTGTATTTAATATTTATATTTGGCACATTTTCAATATATTGAATATACAGATATTTGGTACATTATTGCTCAGTATTTTACTTTGTTCACATACATTTGTGTTCTTTATGACAGCTGATGTCTCCAAAAAGGTTATTTTTAGCAGAAAGGATATCTTGCTTTTAGTTACATTGAAGATCTAAGATATAAAAATAGTTGTGCTRTAGAAGGAAGGTGTTTTTAAAGATACACAGTTTTTGAAAGTACAATTTGACATGAAATTTTAGGAACTCTTTTGGAGTTCCTAAAAAAAAGTAATGTGTGCTCTGGGAGTTTTGTATTATGATATAACAAAATCTTTCTTCACAGAGTAGGTGAAATAATGTCAGTATATTCCCTGGCAGCTGGGAAAAGATGCCAATTAAAGCATGAATTTGATTACCTGTGCTTATTAGCCTATGCCTAACTAACAAGGCAACAAGCTTTTGAGCTTTGGGAACTGAWCTATATTGTGTTTAACTCTGTTATCCTGTGAGAATTGCAGAGCTGCATCTTTTAATGATGCCTCTTCTCTTTGGAGACAAATAAATGTTAAATGTTGTCAGTACTCTCCTTCACAGTTTCTCTTTTAGCTCTGTCAGAATAGCTATCTGCTTTTACTTATTACCTTGATGGAAATTTTATTGAAATCTCAATTCCTTGTAAACTGGTTCTCAAACTATCTTTTGAATTTTAACCAGAAGGAACATATGGCTACTGAGAATGATGTTCCTATTTCTCTTTTTGTGCATTCTCAGTTACTCCATAGACAATGAATTACTATTTTACTTATTTTTGTGGTACCTCTGCTCTTCTAGCTGACAGAGATATTTCTGTCTTATAGTGTGACTTGGAGGTCATTAATGCTGGGCTCTCAAAATCTGCCAATGAGCAGAGAAATTTTTTAAGTCCTTGCAAGTCCTGCTGATTTGATGGAGAACTTAATCACCGGTGACTCATTATGAATTCTGTGGATTTCCTTTGCTGCTATAGGTAGCCAAAGCAAGACTCAGAGTCTTGAATCCCTAGAAATCAAAGTGTTCCCAGTCAAAGCCTTGCCAGAATTACAGGCAGAAAAGGTGGCTGCTCACCCTCAGATCGTGTGACTCGTTGAAAGGAGGAAGGGAGGAAACATGTTGTGGTTGCATGTGCACACCTGGCAGTATAAAGCTGGAAGGAGGGAGCTCTATGTTTTGCRCCTGAATTTGTGATACATGCAGTGAAATTGCTCAGTGTGGGTGCAGCAGACTGCCCCTGGTGAGGGGTGGCATTAGCCAATCTGAATGTGAAGGTCAGCACAAACCTCTTCTCCCCTGCAGTTCCACTCCTAATTTAACTCGTGTGATGTTTCACTCTGCACACCCAAGGGTGCTCGTCCTGGGTAGGCCAGGTCTCCTCTACCCAGCACAAGTCTCACCACAAAAACTCTGGCTAGAGAACCAAGGTGCCAGACGATTGCATTGGCATCATGTTTGCAGTTAATAACTTGACTATTTTCCTTAAAATTAGCACTGAAAGATCTTAACCACGACTTCAGTTTCCATCTTCCATTTCTTTGTTGCTTAGACGCTCTTCTCTTGTCATGGAGCTGCTTGGGAGAATTGAAGAGAAACACTCTCTCATGTGCACTGACCAGAGTTTGTCCTGTGACTGTCCTGCTGCTGCAGACGGTTGAATTTGGAACTGACACGAGAGCAGCCAGAAGTTCTCCAGCAACTTCAGTAAAATGCCATTTCAGAGTGATGGAGAAGAGAAAATTGAAGTGTCTCTAAATTCCTATCCTCAGGGCCCTTTCTGGTGTTGCCTGTCACAAACCCAGTGGGCTGTTGCTGCTGCTCTCAATTACAGAAGGGCAGCTTGAAGTAGCTGGGGAATGCTATGAAAAGTAGGGCCAGGAGGTGGCTTTATCTCCTAGCCCTGCTAGCAAGAGTGTCAGCTGCYGAGGCAGCTGCCTGGGTGGCCTTCCATCTCACGTGGCCTTCTTGCATGGATCTTTAACATTTGGAGAAAATGATGGAGCACACCCTGCTCCACTCCYGTCACCCTCAGTGACACAGAATAGAGGGACAAAACAGGTCCTGTAGGAAAATGCAGAATTGTTTCCAGACTGAAGGAGCAGAAGCTCAGAAGCTCAGCTTGACAGGGATTTGAAGATCCTTTCTTTGTCTTTACTATTCTGACAGACCCCTGTATCCTGCATACCCCCCAATTAAAAGAAAAATCAAACAAAAAAACCAAAAGAAAACAAAACAAAACTCCCCCCAAAAACCAAATCCAACCTCCCCCAAAAACACCAAAAGAATTAAAATTTGTTGCTCTGGAAGCAGGTTTATTTTGTGTTTAGAGCATTCTAGAACTTGTGTGCCTGACGTTGCTGGAGTTATGCTGAATCCGTGTTTTAAATTCCCTGGCATGGTTTTGCTCTCTGATGGATTCCTCCTATAGTGGGGAAGCAGCCAGGTGAAATTGCTCAGAACACCAAATGTTAAGAAACCAGGAGGCAGAGTACTCTCACTGTGTTGCCTCCAGATTGGAAACGGATCATTACAAACCGACATTTTCCTAAAACTGAGATTGGAATTGCTGAACCATTTAAGGTAGTATGTCTGCGTGAACTTCTCTTTGGAACCAAAAACCTTATCTTTAATTGTAATTCCAGTCCCTTATGTGGAAGGCTTTCCTTGTTTCAGTTGTAACTGATTTAAGGCTGCTGCTGGAAAGACTACATTTCCTTCAGGCAAAATTCACATGTATATGTTTAACTTGGTTTACGTTTTAATCAACGTGTTAATCTGGAGTGATTTGGGGTATCTAAAAGCATTAGTGACTGCTTTTATTTCTATTTGTTTCCAGTGGCTGAAAATTAATTTTCTGAGACAAGTCTTCCAAGTAGAATTTTCCTATGAGGAAATATATACCTGTGCAAGTCAGGAATTGCTCTGCAGCTTAGGAGATCCAGTTTGGCGATCAAGGACAGGTAACAATTACACACCAGATYAGAACAAAGCTCCTGAAGCCTGTCTAGAATTCAATAGAACTGACCAGAATTCATGCTAGAAGGCTGTATTTTTCCCAATTCAAATTTTGCTTTTGTTTTTTGAAAACAATAAAAAACCCCAGCTCCTCTGTTCCAAAGTCCTGCAGCCTTACCTGTGACCTCTTGTTGTCCACTTGCCAGCAGAAAGACAAGATTTCTTAAGGCTACTTGAGGATTGTCAGCCAGAAAATCTTGCACTTGGATGGGAGCCTTCAAAAGTGAAGTGCCAGCGATTCCAAATAAGAGAATGCCTCAAAGAAAACACGTCACAGATGGAACTAGGCAATRTAGCTGCTCAAATTCCCTGGCTTTTGTTGAAAATGATAGCTCAGATTTAGCAGTATTTGGGCTAACCTGTATTACATTTTTTAAAACTAGCTTGCTGGGAGAAATGCTAGTCTTATGGCTGTGTTCCCTGGTGATTCCAGGGTATGTAAAAGCAGTGCTCAAGTTAAACTATAAATATAGCAGCTAACATAGTTCAAGGTATACTTATTTTCTGCATCCTTAATCTTTGTAGTGATACATAAACAGAGTGCTGTCAAAATCTCTGCAGTAAAGCTGTAAGATATGTCTGAACCTACTTTGAGATGTTCTTCAAAGGTGCCCTAGRATTAAAACCCACCCCCTCCCCTGTTTTGGTTTTGAGATAAAATGAATATTTTTAACTGCATCCAACAATTAAAGCAATAAAACTTCCCATGGGACATTTATATTCATATACATATTCAGTATTTTGCCTGAATATAGGGAAGTGTTACATATTGATTACTTCAGTGTAGTGCTCCTCATTATCTTTAGTGGCCAAAGGTAACCAAACTGAAAATAAACAAAGCATGTACAGGAATTGTCTTGACCAAACGCATGCTACAGACTTTTGAAATGGCTCCAAAGGGGCTTTTTATAGGTTAGAAGCACTGAAATTTGCCTGTGATTTAAGCATAAAACTTTTTAAACATGTGTGCATTCTGTTAGTTTGTTGATAGACTCACTCCRCAGTCCTCTAGTACATGTGATAGAGGGGTCATTAGTTCTGAGAAAATGGAGTATTTTTCATCACTGTAGCAGAAAGTGTGTACATATCATAAATGGAGCCTGAAGGGATTTAGTTCCAGGTTATTAAATGTTCATTTGAGATGGTGGATAATAACTGCTGTTTCCGATATTTTAGATTAGARGGCCCTTATTGCTTCTAGGGCTTATTTTCAGTGACTGTTTGTCTTATTATTACAAATACGTATTTAATGACTGAGGCAGTATCGACAAAATCAGTAAACTCATGTGCTATCCAAAAGCTGAAAAGTATTGATTCATTAGTTACCACTTTATCATGAACTGAACTCTAACAAGAGCCCTGCTGCAATAATATCCAGCAATTAATGAGACAACATTGTTATTTGAAACTTTTTACATGTACAAATGAAAAAATTGTGTTGATTTGTTAACTTATTAAGATACATAAAAGCASTAGCAAAAATCTTATAGAGCAATTTTCTCTAAGAAAAGCAGCAGTGGGGTCACCATCAGCCTGAAAAAAAAAATTAAGACATCAGGGCAAAGATAGGTAATTTTTCAAAAGRTTTTTCTGAAATAACACTGTTGACCACTCCAGTAATGCCTAATTAGATTCATAGCCTGCAGTGTAACCTCAAACCCTTAACAATAATGATGCAGTTGTTAAATAGAATAGCACATTAGAGGGAGAAAAATATCATTAATTAGAGCAAAATCTATTTGAAAAYGTAATTTTCTACTGCTTATTTGTGAAGAGACAATACAGACTGAGCTTGATATATCAGTATTTTGCAGATACAATTCCTTTTATTTAGGCATTAAATCTAATACAATAAAGAATTTTTTCATATTAATTCAACTTTTTGAACTGTTGCCTATGGCTGAATCACCAACATACATTGTGAAGATACAGTTCAGATCAAATGTCACCAATATTTATGTCGGTTATGCAATGCAATCATAGTGGAAATCTACCAAACAGACTATTTTTTAAAGAATTAGCCAAATAGCTAAACCAAATATTATCTTTCAGATTTGTTACTGTTTTTTTTTTTTTCCTGCCCCTTTGATTCTTGTCAGATGATTGTTTTAATTAGTACTGTAACTCTCCTTGCTGCTGCTGCTGTTTGCTGTGGAAAAAGCAGTGACCCTGGTTGTGAGCCACTGAAGTCATATTGTTGAGTTTGAACACTGGCTCTGGTTACTGGGTAAGGCCAATAGTCTCTCACATTCCATTAGACACTCGCAGGAGAGTTCATCTAAATTTCGTTAGTTCATTTAAGGAATGATGCTTGAGACAAGCACAGCTAATTAAGGAGGTAGCACGTGATGACCTACTGTTAAGTTTGGCTTCCCTGGTAGTTTAATTCTTTTTCGGTCTGTTTGTCAGCCTGACATTTCTGGAGCTTGAATTTTCCCTGCTTCATAGGGGAAGTCCTCTCCTTCGTAGCTTGAAATATGTTTATAACACTGGCCACTAAGTAACACACAGATAAAAACACACAGCTGGAAGAGCTGGGAATAACAAGTAGGTTTTTGAATTGTCTGTCCTGACTACTGAGGTTTTTGTCTTCAGTTTTATCTTATATGCATAACCCTGTGGATAGATCCTGTTCTTGATGAGAAATAATGTAGTGATGCTTAATTCATGAATAGAAATGCTCTCAGGAAGTAGAAGATATTCTAGAGCTACTCTTTTGTTAATTTTGTTTATCTACAGATGCCTTTTTCAATTCAGAAGTGCTTTTATGCGATTTACCATTCCTTATTCATACTGTGGTGCAGTTTATTGGGCGAGGTAGAGAACAGTCTCCCTCAGGATGAAGGAAGTTAGTAATTAGTAGGAACATTTGGTCTAGAAAATTGGTAATTATCCTCATACTCCTATCATTTAACTGTAGAAATGAACCATACATAGCTGTTTGATGATATCAGAAGCACGACCTATTCTGTCTGGGGAGGTTCTTTTCCAGCACATGCRGCTCCAGTGGGTGAGTTGACTGTGCTTAGCTGTGTGCACTAGCATATCTGCATGTCTGTCTAATTAAATTATCATTCCTGAGCTCAGCTGAGCTCTGACTTTAGAACTACATGAAATGTAYGTGCTCTGATTCCCTCTATATTGTTTTGGTTGGGTTATACTCATCTACATTAGAAAGTGACTCAGCACTTTACCCAGCAGCTCAGCAGACCAAAGTGGCTGCTGGTGACRTCCCCACACCAGACCATGCACAGTTCAGGGGTTGCATCAGACTCAAACTGATGTCATCACTTGGGCTGAATGTCCCCATTATACAGGTGTCACAAAACTGTCTGAAGAGTTGATGCTTTGTCTCAGATCCTTAGAGGGTAGGGTTCTCTCATGGCTTGGAACATGGCTTTTGGTCTGGTTTTGGTTTCTCTGAAAGACATCTGGTTTGCATGCATTAAATTGGCTCCAAACCAGTATGTGGTGYGTGCAGAYAGTCAAGGGTTTAGCTTAAAAAATRTCTCTGCTGCTCTGAATTTGAGTGCAAATTCAAGTAGAGCAGCTGAGAGGTGTTGAGTTGCTGCATCCTGCCTATAACTGATTTTGTGAGTGCTTTACCATGGTGTCTAAATGAAGTCAGACTGCAGATTAATGTGGTTTATAGTCACCCTTTAGACTGCTTTGATTAAAGCAAGCCAGGCTCCAGCAGCTGGCCACAGCTCAGAGTTAGCTTAAGAAAGCAAACTGCTGTTTCTCAGGCATTAGTCACCGYGCTGTGGATCAGAGAGCACTCAAAGAGCAGCAGTGTGAACGGGCATAGATTGTGCTCACCACGTCTGTCATGAACATAAATCTGGGCATGCTAAGTGGGTGCTCCACAGCTGACATCAGTGTGCCAGCTTAGGTGCATGATCCACACCTATTACATCATATATCATAAAGTTAAAGTCCCATGACCAAAATGTTAGTCACTGACCTATCCTGTACAATTTTAGTTGTTTACTGACTTAGCCAAGTGCCAGCTGGGCTGTTTTATATGCTGATGTAAGACATGATAATGTCTTGCTAGTGCAGGGTCAGGGTGGTACTGATTATGAAGAATATTATTGAATTAATTTGATTAGATTCAATATTCACTCAGTTAATTTTCTATTTGGCAAAGTAATAAACCTTAAGGAAAGAAAAATCTAGGTAATTAGTTTCTCTTCCCAAATTACTARTCCAACATTCTTAATATAGTTACTGTAATCTAAATTTTCATTTGATTTCTTTTCCCATTGGAAAGATGGAGAAACTGGGAACATGGGAGGAAAAGAATGCTGTATGTGACAGAGTTGCTACTCTGCCAACAGCTTATGCTCACTGTATATCCTTTTTTCCATGGCAGCCATGTATATGAATGAGATAGTTTTTTAAAACATAACAACTCAACTTGAACAGACTTTTGTTTAGTTGGGATTTTTTTTTTTTAAGAGCCAAGGTTAACATTTTCAGTTATGTATGAAATGCCTAAGTTCAGGCCAGAATGCCACCAATTCAGTGAATAAAGCAAAATGACAAAACATTATCTGCCACCTTCCTGTCTACCTTCAGCTTTGCAATTTGCAAGCAGCGTATCTGGCTCATCTGACTGCTAGACTTTATTATTTCTGCTACCTGATACCTGTCTCAGTCTGATTGGATGTGAAATAGCAGTGAAAATTGATGAACACCTGCATTTGGGAACAGAAACACTTGATGTTCAATACCAGGGAGGTGTCAGGTTACCGCTGTCATGTAAAATGTGTGCTAGAAGAGGTAACCATGACTAATGCATATGCACTTGAGCACCTCACAGAGATGWTTTTTGCAAAGTGTGGGAGCATTTTGGTTTTTCACATTTGTGGTTTGCACATTCTTGGCTGCAGTGGATGCATCAGAAATCCTTYCACAACTGAAATAGGTTCCACACACTTGTGAAGGTAAACTACCTTAGGCAGTTTTTGGGGGAATCCTGAAAATTGCGCTGCGTGAATTGCACATCTAGTTGTGCAGCCTTTTCCCTGTATCTTACCCTGTATAAGCTCATGAACAATCAGAAAGAGTGCCCTGACATAAGTGTTCCTAATAATTGAAAACATTGACATTAAATGTAAAAGAATAAATGCTTATTGAGCCAGCTTTTCTTGGATCTTCTCCTGTCACACGGACATGGAGCAGGGGTAARCTTCACTGTTGTGGGTGGCATAACATCATAAATCAGTGGTTAAAGTCACAAATCTAAYAGATCTGGCTTTCTATAAGATGGGAATCTGGCATTTCTCCATTTCAATAGACCTTCTCTATATCCTTTAACTACAGCTACACTAATATAAACTACTAAAAGTATGATTTTGTAAGTAGCAGCTAGTTCAGGCTGTGTTTGATCTACCTCACCAAAGAGAACATTTTCCTTGGGATCATAGTATTCCTCAATTTAGTACTCCCATTAAAAAGAAAATCACAAACCTCTGGTGAGACATGAAAGGCAAAGATTAGGACTAGTGATAAGGAGAATTTATCACAAACAGTAATGAGATAAAAAAACAATGCTAATAGCAAAAGTGCTCAAAGAGAGGGTTATTTAAATGAAAAAAGATTCTGACCAAYGCATGTGACCCCAAGGCAATTAAAAATGGCCATCGAGTTCCCCAACCCCAAGCCACCCAAGGTCCCCAAGTTGCTCTCTGCTTCTTTGGAGAAATGAGAATCCCTGTACTTCCAGCCCTCGAGATGATTCCACCACCCAGAGAYGACTTGAGGTGGTATAAAATAACACACAGACACAACCACAGGGCTCCAGGCTCTGATCCCTCACTGCAAAGAATTAACTCTGTCCTTGGACACTTGGTTACAGAAAAGAACTTTTTAGAGAATAGTCGGAAATAAGTGCTTGCAGAAGAGGAAGACCAGCCTTGCAGGACAAAAGCAGCTACARCTTTATTATTTTTCAGCAATGCTTTTCTAATGTAAAACAGCCATTGAAACAATTGCATGTTTTTTGGGTCAGTTTTTATGAAAAGAAACTGATAATGCAATCCCTTGAGTTTTCACTATCAGAAAAACATTTTATAAAATTTTAATTGCTTTAATCCTTCATGGAATAACAACATTTATGTGATAGCTTTTTCTTTTTCTGTGGGAGAATATCACTTTGAAAAGGTGAGAACATTCAGTAAAACTTTGTGTTTTAATTAAATATTGTTTTAGAAGGACAAAAAAACCATTTATGAGAGGTTMAAGTGGTTTTTGTTCTGTTTTGAAATTTATCAAATGTGTTCTTATCTACTTCTTTAGTATGAGCAAAGAGTCAAAGTAAATTTCTATCTGGCATAATACTGTTAGAGACAAACTGCTGTTTAGACTTAYGAATTTTCTCTTGCATAACAAAGATTAATTGAAGAGATAAGAAATAAATGGCTTAATCTAAAAGATTGGTATTTAGATGCATGGACGTACAGGTAATCAGGGAACATTGTTATTACCCTGTGCTTAGTTTTTCCTGCCTCTGCTTCRCCTAACCCAGAAGAAGATGCAGCAATTTTTAGGATTAGTGCACCCCAGGCATGGCGAGTGAAACTTTGCATTGTATTTCTGTGCTGTTTTGATGATCTGATTTTGCTGCCCTCCATTTCAAACTCTCACACTGACTTTCTCTTGCTGCCCTCCATTTCAAACTCTCACACTGACTTGCTCTTACTACTCTAATATTTGTCAAACTGGCTCAAAAACTCAGTAGTCTTTTATTCACCTACTCCAAGAAAGCCAAAGTCATCTTCTCTGTTCATTTAATTATTAAGATCTGTAAGTGTTCTTACATATTGATCAGAAAAGTTCTTTCCCCTCCATTCCATTAAAGAGTCTATTTCTCCTCCTGGCCAGCTGATCAGGCTAATCCTTAACTCCTTCCACTGTGGCTCATCAAGAGACAGAAAATCTTATGTCTGCATTAAGCCAGACTCTGTGATCTGAGTAAATGGAAATAYGCATTTTTGCATGCAGCTATCTGAATATATTATTCCTATTAAACAAGCCACCCCGTTTCTTAGCAGTACATTGGTGTCACTTGAAAATGCAGTTAGATAAGAGTCCTGATACAACACAGTAACAATATATCATGGAAAATTAGAATTGTCTGCTTCTCATCTCTTCCTTTGTGCTCTTTTTCCTGTGGCATTTTTCTTGCACTGAATTTCAATAGGACTTTAGTAGTAGCTCTAGTAAATAGTTTGGAAAAGGGGCAGAATCTGACCTTTTGGTTGTTCAGCAGTGTAATTGCTGGTTTACATGTGCATACAGAAAGTCAGAATCAGGCCCAATGCTTGCTGAGTTTGCACAGCAACTTTAAGCAACAGTTTTATCYGGTGAGGGAAGAGCCTCGATAGAGAGTGGCGTCATTTGTCCATCCTGGGTTTTCATGTGCGCCTGGACCTGCCTGACTCGACCTTCCAGCCGCAGAGTCCATTCRTGGCGAAGTCTGTAAAGAGAGTACAAGTGCTTAGCAATTATTGAGCCAAATCCTTCAAATATATCCAGGGCTTTTCAGCAGGGTTGAAGCTTTCCTCTCTTTCATCACCAGAGCACTTGTCCTGTATTTATTTACCAATTACACATCCCTCTAGCTTGCTAGATTGGGAATGCAGGGGAGAAAGGGATAGTGCTGATGCTATCAGTGGTTGACATTGCTGGATTCCGAATGAGTCAAACAACTGCTGAAATACTGTCACTGTGAAGAACTCTGTTTTTCCCTCTGGGGTATTCTCAAAGCCACACAGAAGTACTGCCTATGCAGTAAGGTCATTCAATGTGTAAATTTAAAAAGATAGTTTCTCCCTCATCCCCTCAAGTTCTACTGTAAAATATTGTGGAGAAGAGCAGGCAGAACTTACAATGTTATAAGATTAGATATTGTATGGTAATGCCAAATGCATCATARAATATATGAGTTTTTATATTAGCCTTGTTGTGATGAAAAGAATAGCAGCCAATTATTTCATCGGAGAATAACTCAGCAGTAGTTCAGTGTTTCACATGGGTGTTTGTATTAGTTTGGCTTCTGAGTTCSGGTTTACATTGTGTTTTAAATTACCTAGTCTTCAAAAATCTTTTGTGTGTATAGTTAAGCTTCAAAAAAATAGGTGCAGTGAGTTAGGAGAAACTTGCTATTGAGAATCCTGGTGTTTCTTATCAATCAGTGTCCTACATGCCACAAAGGGAGCACTTGCCTTTATGCAAAACTACATCATTCTCCCAAGTGCCTCTTAGCTGAGGTAGTAGACAGGTATGTTTTGCAGTGAAAGTGTTTAAAGTGTTTATTACATCCTGAGAGTATCTTTTTTTTTTTCTTGTTTTTTTTTTTTTTTTCATATTAGAGAACACTTTGTGAACAATCTGGACTTTGCTTGGGCAAGTGACTTTGAAGGAACTTGCTCGGGTCTATTCCTGTTGTGATGGGTCAGTTAGGACATACTGAACATGTACATTAACACATATTCAAGGTTCTTTCACTGCATTTCATTTCTGCTTTTCAGAGAAGATCTTTTAACATTTTCAGTTTTGTGAAGTCAAAAATGTTGTCTAAACCACAAATTGCACTTTGTTTGCACTGTCTTCTCATTGTAGTCTTTTGTGATCTAGTATGATAAATGTTTCCAGTCAGGCTGAACACCTTCCTGGATTTTATAACATGTATTTTTTTCTCCAGCAATTTTGTTATTGGGATTTGGGAATGCTAGTGACTATCTGGAGTAGGATACTGAAAGCAAGATTGTCTACATCTGACTTTTTTGAGTCACAAGGCCTGCCCAGATCTTGATTTTAAAGACTTTAATGATGACAATGCTTTCCTCCTTGGGCACTAACATCAAAGTACCAAGAATCCTTTCTCAAGAAACTGCCCAAACTGCCCTTAGCAGCACTTTCCAATTTATTGACATCAAACTGAGTCCCATTTTTCAAAGAAGTGTCCCATTTTTCAAAGAAGTTTATGTGGGAAAACCTTTGTTAATTTCAGGAGGAAAGCACAAACAGGAAGCCACATAAGACATGGTATTTCTTGCCCTTTGTCCAGTAGTAGTCAGGGGATTCACTTAGTGCAGGAGACCCTGGTTCAAACTTTTGAGATGCAACAAGTTGAACAAAATTTTGAACCAGTCCGCCACACTTGTGCAGAGTATCTATACCACAGGATATCTGTACAGCTTTCTCTAGGCAATCCCTGTTGTTTCTTACTGCTTTGTTAAGAAACTCCCCACAAATGAAACAAACAAACAAACCCCCAAAAGAAAAACTGACACTTTTTTTCCATTGAATGAGAAAATCTTTTTGTGTCACTTTTATCTTTGGGCTTATATGATGTGAAGGGCTGTTAATATGGSAAAGATGCCACAGGTTTTTTATTCTATAGATTAAGTGGTTGGTTGTCCCTTTAATGTAATACTATTTTATTTATTTGTGTAGCTCCACCAGTTCCAGGTAAAATTCCTGCTATTTTCTGGCTGTCACAAGCCATAATTCCAAAGTGCTTTATTTTTTCATGGCTGTGCTCCAAGGCCTTTGAAGAATGCTCATGAGGTTTAAAGGGTGAGGGGTGTCTGAGTTTCCATGCAGAAGAGCCATGGTAATATGAGACAAGCAGCTGTGAGAGGAAAGGTGCCAAAGACCCAGAACACAATCTGAGCTATGAATAAAGCAGTACAATAACRGGTTACCTTATTTTAAAACACGTGATGACATGCTTTGCTGTCTTGTGGTAAAGATAAAATACCACTTACTTGTTCAGGGCACTTTTGCTTAACCTGGACTCTTCAGCTTCTTGTTGCTTAGTTTGCTCTTGGATGACCTTTTCCCAGAAGTTCTTCAGCTCTTCCGCATCATGACCACCCATCCTGTGGCGTTTAACGTTCGTATGCTTGCTCATTTTCTGAAAAGCAATTTGGAGGTCAGAGCAGTCAAAAGCTTAACCTGAGGCAGACACTGTGTTCCTTAGCCCCTTGAAATTTCATTCTCACCAAGTGCTATTAAAATAAAGTATGTCACCTGAAAAGAATAGGTAACTGGTGCTTAGTCTGACTTGAACCAAAATATAAGGCATTGAAACAGGCCTTGGGTGACAGCTGAATGGCATAACTATATTTTTGTTACTGAGTAATGACTGAGYGGGGCACAGTTCACTGAAATATTGTGGATGCCTCAGTATGTGTGAAATTTTAAGTAATTTTAGAAGAACTTGTGAAAAATGCTTTCAAGTATAGTGCCATTGTCACTGAAGTTCAGATTAGATGAGAAGATCTTTCCTATTTTCTATCTTCCATATTCTTAGGCCATGAATGGCTTTATATCAGGGAAATAACATTGCTCCTAAATGATTCCTTCTGCTACTCTGAATGATGTCGTGCACAAAATATGTTGAAGCACACAGAGAGCAAAGCCCCGAGGAGTTGTTATGATTTTGTTTATTTTATTAAAATTCAGTCTTAAATATTATTAAAAATAGAGCTTATAAAAATACAGGGRTAATTTCCAATGAATGGCAAAAAGAGCAGAAAACAGGCAAATTTGTTTTTGCTGAATGAATGCTTGCTATTTAAAAATTAAAACTCTCATCATGTCTKATGGCCTTGCAGATATTACAAACAATTACCAATCATAATGGTACTTTGAAAAGTTAAGTTATTTCCTGAATCATTCTCCTCCATTAAGCCCCAGCAAGGGGTGGGAGGATACAAGAAAGAATCTCAAAAACCTAAATTCCAGAGTTTTCTATTACTGGATCAGCACTTAATTTRAGGGTTGCTATGAAATCCCTTTGCTTCCTCATGTAATCTGTGTTCTGCTATCATTGAATTCTTTTGCCAATGCTCCACTCTCCAGTGAGGATGAATTAATGCCTCACAGACCCTGATGCATACTTGTGAATCTTCTTCCTAGATGATTCATACTTTTGGAGCTATCCTTGATAAATACAATAAAGATAGTGCTATCGTAGAGCAGTGGGAGGAAACATTTGCTTTGCACAATGCTGTAAAGTGGAAAATCATAGTAAAAGAAAAGGACAGTCAGATGTAACACAATTAAGGCAGATTTCTGCAAGGTCTTACTCTCAAATACAGTATTTGAAACTTCTGGCACCTTATAAGGAAACATAAGTAAGTTCTGGTCATCTCCCTATATTGCATATTTTAGATTTGTTATTTAGATTTTCACAAATCTGTTTTTTAAAAATATCAATAATAATTGATCCAACAAATGATTTTGCCAAATTTGGTGTGAACCCTGGCTGGACAGGAAAAACTGCTTAACAAAAAGAAAAATCTCTTTGAAATGCATTAGTTTTCCTCTGAGAAATCCAGTTGCTTGAAGACCAGCACAGCCCAACTGGAGCAATAAGCATGAACTGGTAAATGTGATGTGAGGTCATGTAATATGACCTCCTGTGTGATTGAGAATTTTGAGTGGTTCAGATACTTGTCCCCTTCGCAATAAGGTGAGTTGGAGCTGCAGTAGCACCAAAACAACCACCTGCTTTTCTTTGAGGCAAACAACATTTTTCTGGTATTTCCTTCGCTGTGGACTGGGGATGCTGTAGATGTAGCACAGTGTGAYGCAGGAGGAATTGTTACACTGGTGTGGGAACAGCAATTCCACTCACACTTCTTGCTAAATGTGTTGTGTTTGTCAATGAATGTGGTCTAAATGGGAATATGAGCAATCTTAACAATATTTTGTCTCACTCTGAGAGACAAAATAATAACAGTATTATTTAAAGTTTCATCTTGCAAAAAAATATGCAAATCACAGATGCACTGGAACATGCCCTATCAGTATCTTAGTTCTATAGGCCTTGAGCAGTGTTAAAATAAATGCTCTGGTAATAGCTCGTTACAGTGAGTGATGGAATCTGATTATTTCATCATTCCTGGATCAGCAGGTCACACGGGTCTCTGCACCATTTAGAGGCTCTTCTATCACCAGCAGCTGCCCACTTGACACTCTGCAGATGATTATCCCATTGCCTCAGAAGCCAAGTGCAAGTTGCTGACAAACGGAGTCCGTTTGCCCTCCAAACCCTATTATATTTTGCCTCATATAGGAATCTGCCATAACACATTAACCTTTCATTAGAGATTAAATTTTTATGATTATTAAACTTCTAGTTGATGTTCTCCAAATGGTACAAAGAGGGTCCCCAGTCTTTATGTGAGRTTTAAACTGATTAGATTTTGAGGGGATGCATGCCGGTTTTGGCTGCCTTAAGTCTTGGCTGCTCCAGTCATAAGAGAAAGCTGTGATCAGACAGGTGCCCAGAAGATGGAAGTACTTCTGCAACTTTTATTCTGCTGTGTCTGTGGGTCTTTTTGCAACATTTGGTAATGGTTCCTAGGAACTTCAGTGACGGTGAACATTTCACATGGTGTTGCCATAGTCCTTGTTAAGACAGATCCTTGGTGTGAAACTTTTGAAGACAGTGCTGCCTGCATTACTGGCCAGCATCTTTCATGGTATGATGGGTGAAACCATGATTTATTTGTATTAAAAAAAAACAAAACAAAACAAAACAAACAAAACAAACCCATCTTTATTATTGCTCTAGGAAATATATTTTGTTGCTGTGTGATCTTTTTCTTTGTTTTTAGAATTTCTCTATAAGAGAAAATGGCCTTAGAAAAATGGACTTAATGTCATCAAACTTGTTCTTGATTACTTCGCTCTGATAACTCAGAGCTCAGTAACTAGCAGAGCAGTTAGATTTTCCCTGTAAGTAAAAGCACACTTTCTTACAGACACTTGACCATTTTTCTCTGGATGGAAAGTGAGCAAGGAAAATAGGTTCATCATTCCAGAGACATTAAAGGGAAGTCAGGGAGGTGTCTTTCTGACTCCTAATGACAGTTCTTTTAACATGTTTATCTGCTGGTATGAATGTAAAATCAAGAACAAGCACTTCTAATCAGAAGACCTCAAATTTAGTAAATAGGACTTATGAACTAAAAATTTATGTTATAAAACTTTCTGTAATATATTTTCTATGAAGTGTTACCAGAATGTGCATAACACAGGTGCAAGACAAGTCCCTTATTAAAGCTTCAACTAAGATGGTAAAGGCAGAGCTATTCTTATATAGGTTTTACAAACCTTATATAGGTTTTACAATCCTTTAAAAAGCTGACTGCTTTTTTAGAGAGCCAATAGATAAAGCAGCATTTAAATAAGGGTGAAATTAGATCTTGGTTAATGTGTCTTGTGCATTTGGTAGCTTAAAACTCAACTGTCAAAAACGTGTGTAAGGGTGTACAAAAGAGTTTTTGCAGAACTCATCATTTATAGAAATTATGCTAACATATTATTAATTTATGGAGAATGTCCKCAAGAAGAAGTAATTGTAAAAACAAAATTGATGGCATCGTAAAAGAAAAATCTCCCACATTTATAATCAAACTATAAATCTGACGGCCATGCAGCAATCTGTAAGACAGCCAATCACTCATGAAACTCAGAAAACACCTACATATAGTACATTGTTTTAAATTCATAAGATCATGGAGTCACAGAATAAGATGAGATGGAAGRGGCCCACAAGGATCATTGAGTGCARCTCCTGGCCCTGCACAGCACCATCCTCAAGTCACACCCTGTCCCTGAGAGCATTGTCCAAACACTTCCTGAGCTCTGYCAGGCTGTGCTGTGACCACTGCCCTGGGGAGCCTGTGCCAGTGCCCTCTGKGTGAASAAACTTTTCCTGATATCCAACCTAAACCTCCCTGACACAACTTCATTAAGTTTTTTTGAGTCCTCTCACTGGTCACAAGAATGAAGAGGTCAATATCTGCCCCTCTGCTTTTCCTTGGGAGCTCAWGCCCCAGGGCCAGTTTAGAGGAGGTTTGAAGTGAGAGTGAGAAGCTCTTCAGATCTCATGCAAGAGAAAGGAAATTTTGCTTCTAGCTATGTTATATGCACAACTTTTATTCACTGGAACAAAACCAATATGGACACAGCCAGTGGCACACCCTTCTCTCATTTAATCTGATCTGCATCTGTATGCACTTTGGACAGGTGTTAAGCTAGTAGGTTTCCCAATGCTCTAGTCTTAGCATATTTCGAATTATTGGAACCTCAGACTACTTCTGCTGAGGTACAAAAAGGAGTTTTAAAAAATATCGGACGCAAGTGATTTCTCTTTTGCACACTTTGTAATTTCTACTTTGGACCCTTTCTAGAGAAATTTTTATAAATGACTCTTGATATTTTGAACAAAATTKCTCTTTTGAATTACCTTTATATGAAACAAACAAGCAGCAGAAGAAAATATTTTCTAAAGTCACAGGAGGCATTTTTTTACCCTTTTTCAATCTTCCTATTTAATATGCATCTTGAGTTAGCTATGGTCTCAAACATTCAATATTTAACAGAGACAGATTTTATGCACAACATTTGTGCTTTTACTTTTTAGTGAGAAGTATTTTAATGCATTAAGTAAAACTGCTAGCTGAACATATTTGGAGAAAAATATCAATATGATTTTTAGTCTAAATTACTTGTAATTTAAAGATTAACTAGTTTGGCTACAAGAAAACCACATTGGTTTTTTTTTTTTTTTTTTCCCTTGTTGGAAAATATTTTACCCAGCAATGTAAAAAATTATTTGAATATCTTATTTCAATTTTTTTTTTTCTGAAAGACGAAGTCTTTGACAAGAATGGTTTTTTTAATATATATCTTAAAAAAAATTTCCTCTCTAAAATTTGGATATAAGTCTAATTTTAACTCTTTCAATGAATTTTATGACTCAGCCAATTTTAATGTGGAACACGAGCATGTTCCTGGAAGAATTTCCACAGTCACTTCAGAGGTTTTTAGGTGA
This sequence comes from Malurus melanocephalus, assembly GCF_030028575.1. NCBI lineage: Eukaryota > Metazoa > Chordata > Aves > Passeriformes > Maluridae > Malurus > Malurus melanocephalus. Next base: position 405,627 of record NW_026623247.1, read on the forward strand.
CCATTGTAAACAATGGAAAGATTATCTTTGACTTTAACTAGACTCATTCCCTTGGGTCATATCATGACCATGAGCTGGTTTATCTTTGTGAGGACACTAATTAATATCCTATTCCTTTTGCCCTTCACCAGGGTTTGTTTGTCTAAGCATGGAATGTTTTCCAGCATTGTATATCTATTACAGTACARTTTAAACCCTGTTTGTGGTGCTCTCTCTAAAAACAAAAAGGAAGACAAAAGTTCAATGTTCTAAAAAGTTTTAAATTACACAYATAGAATGCAACATTTTGATGAGTATCCCCTTACATGTTCCTTTTATGGAGGTTTTCCTTTCAGTTGAAGAGTGTGTAATRCAGAAATTCTAGTAATACCAAAAAATACAGTAACAAAAAATAGCTTAATAACTGGAGTTACGATTAGAGTAATACAAAACATTAGCAGGATACCTCTTATCTTTTATAAATCACACAGGATCAGAATAATTTCCACAAAAGTATACTGAAATATACAGAACTCCCTGTTATGGAGGGAACAAGAAGAAAGCTTAGTTCAAATTTGCATGTTTTAACAACAAATAAAATAAATATATACCCATGTATGTCTAGTCATGTTTAATAATCAAGATAGGAAGAGAAAATCTTATTTTGGCAAAATACAAGAATATAAATGCTTACTTTGATTGTATAGTAGCTTCCTCTTCTGTCAAAGTATGATTTTCTCGAGTGATTACTGATTCATGTCAGTTTTACCCCTGGGTTCCCTTTTTTAAGAGAACTCCAACTGCCAGGAATAACTGATGAAATCTATTCACCCGTCACTCATTTTTATTTGGGAATGACGACACCTGCTATYATGAATTAGCCTAATGGCAGGGGGGAAAAACCCAAACCCACAATCTCATTTTGTGAAGTCTGCAACACACCACGAGGAATGGCCAGACAGTTACAGGGCACAAACTCTGAATGCCACGTTTGATCTGTGCTATAAATTTTGGCAGGTGCCACTGATGTCATAGCTTGGCTCTGGAGAAATCGTTACTCTTCGACAAGTGTGGCTCACTGAAACATAGCTTCCATATGACTTGCAAGAATTCAGCACCGTCCCCTCCAAGAAAAAGGATAGATCTGAAAAGAACATGTTGAATAACACAGCTGGTCTCACGTTTGTGCTACTGAGTGACTGGCAGATAAACAGATTTCTTTTTCACCCCTTTTGAAGTGTCGGTGTGTCAAAGCACCTGGTAGGTTACATGACAGGATTCCAGCTAAGCTGTTAATGCACTCAATAGTGCAGGAATCTGACCAGCTGCAAGCTGAAACATGGCATATATGATTTGTTACAGAACTTAGCACTTCCACTTCTTGGACACATTCTTCCTCCCTTGACAGTTTCTCCTGGGTGAACAGAAAAAGACAGGCCGATAAGGTGACACTTACTCTGACAAAGGGAGAGCAGACAGTGACAGACCTTTGCTCTCAGCTTTCACGGGCAACCTGACTTCATAACGCTTAGGTAGTTTGGCAAGTTCCTCCTTGAAGTTAATTACGTTTCTTACTCCACATAYTTCCAGTTGCTTCAGAATTTTCTGTGCTGAGTACTGTAAGTTTTCTCTTAAACTACAACCTGAATACGTTCAAGTCACCCTTCCCTTGTCTCCARGGTATGTAGAGCAGAAATCACCTCCCCTCTCCTTCTTTGTATTGATATTAGATCATTTAAGTCCTTTGGACTCTTCTCATGCTCCTTCTCTTGGTAGGAAATCTCATGACCCCTCTCTGGGATCTCACTGAACACAGGCATGAGAACTGTATGTYGAATTCCAGCTGAGCATTTGTCCCTGTATGCTTCCTTATTTTCTTAGGATGATATAATTGGAATATAGAATCACTTTTATCTTTTCCAGAGAAGAACATTGTTCTTTACAACTTTTAATCAATTCATGCACCCACCTGGTTSTCCTAGTATTTTTTCCAACTTATAAGCTTCAACTTTTGAGAGAAATTTTAATTAGATCCTAAGTTCACAACCTGCCTTTTGTGCCACTGTCTCMATTCCAATCCTTCAGATCAGTTATTTCTTTTGAAATTCAGTCCCCTATACTTATGACAACCTTTGTGCTCTCCAGAAAATTTCTTTAACTCACTGTTTCGTTTCATGCCAAATGCTGCCACTCAAAACMGTTATAACTGTTTCTAAGACAGCTCTGGGTTAATTCCTTTTTTAAATTTCTTCCTGTTAGGGAGCTTCCACTAAAAGATGTTAGCTGATTTTAACMACTTCTAAGTTTAAATAGATAAACTTTGGTGAGAACAATAGASATAAAAGCTGGCTCCTCTGTAGGGAAGAGAAGATAGTAAAGAAGAAGCAATGAAGCCCACCTTATCTCCTAACACAAAAAATAACRGATTTGAATATTGTCTGATGGATGTGGTTAGTAGATGGTGAGAAAGTAAGAGAGAGAGRATGATGGTAATTATCATTAAATATCCTTGTGGAGTCCATAATTAATTCAGATGAACAGCAAAATTAATTTTTCCACTAATCAATCAGTGAAACCTCAGCATTGCTGCTGTTAGTGGAAGGTAGCCAGGAAATGTTGGTCAATCTCTGCTCCAGGACAGACTGCTCTGATTGACAGCTGGTTGTGGATCCCAGACAAATGCCCAAATTGCTGATGATGGCRTCAGACTCTTACAGTTTCTCTTCTTGGAGCTGTTCCTTTTCATATAAATAATGCAGGACTCTGGGCTTGAGAGGCAGTGCTAACAGCATGCTTGTTTGATCTCCTGTCTGTCTCAGAGATGCGTTTGTGCACTTTTCCAGATTATTGAATATAGTGCTCACATTTTGGCTACTAGTATCCTAAGGAATACCTTTTCATGGCAAGCAAATTAGCTGGAATTTGTTTTGAAAAATCTGAATCACTGCAGCCCAGAGAAAGAAAACAGATTGAAATCCTGCTTGTGTTCTTGCGCTGAAGGTGCCCAAATTCAACCTGCCTGAGAGTTCACCCACAGTTCCACTGCGCAGTGTCAGTGGCTGGAAAGAATAAAAAACTGTAGACAGAGCACAAGGCTATAACAAGAAGTAATCAGAGCTTTTTGATCTTTGTAAATAAAGAGACTTGGGAAGCAAGACCGATCGCTGTGGTATCAGCCTGATACTGCCCAGAGATGAACAGCACAGACTGCCCGAGCCTTCTGGTAATACAGAGTCGATTGCAACAATGTTATGTGGCTTTACAACTAGCACAGATTTTCTCTATAGACTTGTCAGACAAATCAATAGTTGAGTAAATTATTCCAACTCTATAAAGCACATAGACACCAATATATGTTTGAAGTTTTACGGCCTAACTTGACAGTTTCCCCTAAGAATTTGACAACTCTACAGCGTACCTCTAGCACTAAGGCTCTCACAGTTGCTTCTGCTCATTTGTAATGATTTACTTCTGTAGGTCTCAGATAATGTTGTCTTGTGCTGACATTGGATTTCTTATAAAYGATTGTGTTTTGGATGTTGTATTACAGTAATTCACTTTGCTACCCTTTCACCACCTTGTATTTTTTGTTGTGCAGATACTGCCATTTATATGGAGCTTTTTTTTTTTGCTTTATGTGAGCAATTACAGAATGTGGCCTTGAACTGTGGTGCTTATAAACAACCACTGTATTTCAGAATGTTTCCTTATGGCATCACTGCAGGGCTTCAACAGATCCACAGAGACCTTCCCCATCTTTCCTGGGACCCACATCTCTACCCAAGCTCCCCATTTTAGTTTAGGCCCAGAAATCTGKCTCCTTAGCTCTGTCCATCAAATTCATGTACTCAGCCCTCTCTCTCACTCTGTGCTGTGGTCACACTTGGCTCCCAGACTGTTTCTCTGCCGTAGGGGTGCCTTGATTTTTTTTTTTTTAACAGTCAGCATGGGTTCACTCCATGGGCGATAAAAATATAGGCACATAAAACATGATAGAATATCATAATTAAAACCAGGCAAGAGTATGGAAGAAAAGACAAACTTGACTACAGTCGAGGTATCACCAATCTTTGTAGAATTTTGTGAAGAAAATGCTCATAAATATGAGTGTAGTAGCACTGCAGGCTGTGTCATTGATTCAGGGTCTTTGCTGTTAGTAGCTATAGTCAATAAAGGACTAGAACACCTTTTATTACTGTCAAACACATCAAGGTGAAGGACAGCTGGACACAAAATATTGCCCTAGCAGTATGTGTGTTCTGGTGTTGTATGTGGTCAGCTGCTTTTATCTACACTGGTATCTAAAGTAGATTCCCAAAGCTGAGGGAATTTCCTTGTTCTGTTCATGTTCACAAGAGCACATGGAACGTGTTGCATTGCCAGAGAGGGGAGACCTTGGGGCAGGGAAGGGAGCACGTGGAGATTGGCTCCGAGACTGATTTGATGCAACACATGATGCCACAGAGCATGAAGGTGCCAGTTACCCTGCCTACTGTACTGCCAGCAATGACTCTTAGAAAATTGTTGCCATGATTGGAAAACAATTATTGATGGGATGATTCAGGAAATACTTTAATAACTGCAAGTTTCTGTGCCTTAACTTTTTCCTGTGTTATTTCTAATGACGCTTAATTGTTTATTACAGCTAGACTCCTTTTGCTATGTTGATGCTGTCAATAAAATGCTTGTTTGTTTTAAGTAACCAAAACTTATCCTTATTAAAGGGAAGAGAATTAATTTCTCAGAGTACATTGAAGATCTCAGCGGGCACTTAACCACAGTGACTTCCATGTTGTCTAACAGGCTACAAAACATGTATTTCTTTCCCTTATTTTGCTTGGTCATATACACTTAACTGCCAGAAAAGGAGATGGCCAAGCCTCAGATTTTTGTCTGACTTCCATTTACTTATCAGGACTTTTAATATTTTGTCTACTGCACATTATTTTCAAGCATGAGGAGAAGCAGACTTCAAAGGGAATGAAGGCTAAATTGTGCTGCTGCAGCTGGTTCCTGATTTTCACTGATACAAAGCTACTGCCAGCTGGCAGGGCCTGAGGTACCTGGTGCAGGGTCCCTCATGGAAGGGCTGGTTATGGCTGCAAGGTGCATGAAACAGGACAATGTGGGAGGAGATCATGAAATGTAGACAGTACTCAGGTYTTGTATGCTCTAGGAAAGTGTTCTCTCTGTCTCAACATTTTTCTTCAATCTTTCCTGCTCAGCAAATGTGGCCACCAACTACGTATTCAGGAATTTTTTTCTCTGTAGTGCTCACTTGTTGAATCTTGTTTTCCACACTTTCACCTGTGCTGATTTGCCTTTAATTGTCTCTAACCAGTCTTCTGAGTCTTCTGGACCTTAACCAGAAGGGTCAAGCTTCCTTCAGCTTCAAAATCAGGATGATCTTTACCTAGACAGATAAACAGCCCGCAGAGGTTTAAAGATCCTTATTGGCTTCTTTCTTTCTGTGTCTGGGGATAATGCTGCTCTTGGTAGAGTCTCTGGATGCTCTCTGTGTGCACCAGAAAGGGAAACATAGCATGGCAAGTTTGCAGAACATGAAAGAAACACTGTAAAATGGGGGGTCAAGGTGAAAACATCACAGTTGGBCCTGAGAAGGATATCTCTAAGCTCTAAACAGACATCATGCTGCATGATGTGATGCTATTTCAGCTGTATCACTCCAAGCTGGCAAGTATTTATCTCTAATGAAGTCATTTGCATTACATCACAGATCCTGCAGAAGGCTGAAGAAATGCGAAATTTTTGTACGAGAAAAGCAATCGGAGATGCCTGGTATCTTGAAAACTAGGACGGTATGGTGCAATACAGTCTACAACTCTATCTACAACTTAAAGAAAGGCTTGGCTGAGAAATATGCAGCAGAAGTTTAGCAACAAAAACCTCCAGAACAGAAGACAACACAGGGACCCTATGTGTGGGWAGTCTGAGTGTCCACAGGGGAAGGAAAAAGATGTAATACCATAAAATAAATATTTGCAACAAGACTAATTGAAATTTGGCATGAAAAAACATCAGGAGACCAACATAAAATCTATTTTGGGTAGGAAATTAACCTGTCAAAATCTTTTGAACTAGTCTGATTTTGTAATCTGAGTTTACTGCTGGCGAGTGCTATGCACTGTGGAATTGAAACTGGAACTGAAAAGCTGACTTCACTATCATAAGGAAAAAGAGTATGATAAYAATGCTTTGTCTAAGAGGCTGTACCAGGGTACCCTGTTTGCTCAAGATACACTCTTAATAACTCTCCAAACTAGAGAAGCAAGTTATTATATCCATAAAATCTGGAAAAATAGCTGGTGTATTTCAGCTGGCAGTGAGAAAGGATTTGTATAAGAACTGCAGGTTAATGTTTTATTCATATTAATGTGTTCAGATGTACTAATTATGTTGTGACTTACTAAGGAAGTAGTGCAGTGTTTTCCTTGTATTTTTAATTAATTAGTTCATWAAAAAAAATCTGCTAGCACTCTGTGGAACTATAATACAACATTGCTTCRTGGTATTTGCAACCTTTTAATGTTCTGATAGCATGATAGTCACTTTATGGACTTGAACATTTAAATTTTTAATACTTTTTAATAAATGAGTGAGGTATTCCCAACTCCACATGRCTTATTGAGCTGTTACTCTGAATTGTTACTTTAATGATTTATCATATCCTAGCAGTATTATCAGGGCACCAACTTGTTCAGGACACAAACCGTCTTTTAAATCAGATAATGTAACAAAACCAGTCCTTAGTCCTAATAAGCTGCTTGGTACTTCATAGTGTAATCCAAATAAGCAGTATTTCTGTTCAAATACTTTATTTCCTTTAAATAGTRCTTAGATATTAACCTGGTTCTAAATCTTTTGACTGCTGTCTAGGAATATCTAAGAGTTTAAATATACTGACAAATCTCCCATGATCTCTGGCAAGTTTGTCTACTTGCTGTTTCAGTCTGGTGCAAAAATGAGGAGCCACAATGTTACTTAATGAGCAAAAGGCAGCCTTAGTAAATTTTTGCTGTAACAAGTAGTGCATAATAAAAAAAAAAAAACAGCATTAAGACAAAACGATGGTGAGACCCTGAAGTTCAGTTTGTGCATTTCAGGGTCTTTAACAGGCTTATTTCTCTGCTACAGTCAGGTTCTACWCTGGGATTAAATTCTCGTGTTTGTTTGATGAGTACTGGATGCACTCTTACAGCACATATTTTATTTACTCTTACTTGAAAGGATTCCCTTCAAAAGTGCCCTTTGGTTTCAGGCACCAGTGCCAAGGTACAGGAAACCTGAGTATATTTGAATTACTGTTTGCTATGGGCTAAAAAAGTGGATTCACAGAATTAACACGAAGCAGAAGATGYATAGTAAATTGCAACCCCTAAGAGTATGTTTATGTGTATGAGGTGCTGAGACATTTTCTTCCTTTTTTTTTTTTAATAGTAAACTGAGTTAACAAAAATATATAAGAGCACAAATTGTGCAAGAATATAGTACTCTGGCTTACAGTTAATGCTTCTTTTTTCTGGGAAATATTTCTTTTCGTATGGAAACCTAGGACCAAAGCATCATTTTCTCAGACATTTTAAGTTTGACTGGGAAAAGCATCACAAARTGCACTGAGGAATCAAGACTAAAATGGCAGAAAACTATTAAATTACCCAATCAGTCTCTTCCTTTTATCATTTTGATGCTTCTATACCCGTATATTTGGTTGCTTTTACCTTTTATTTAATGACARATAGGATCACGTGAGGAAAACAGAATTCATTCCAAGAGACACAAAATTCAGTAAGGGAAGGATCAGCAGTTTAAACTTTTTGCCAGGTACAGTATTTCACAATTGGACAGGTGTAATATACAATTTTAATTGTTTTTTATCTTGAATCTTGGTGCAAGGTTCGATGGAAGATATCTCTGACCTGAAAWAATGAATATGGTAACAATAAGGCTGAGCACCAACAAGTGAAGCTCTGAAATTGGGGTCTGGGTAAAGTTTGCTACTTTCAAAAAGCAAAGGTGCTTCAAAAAGCACCCTCCTAGGTGAAGCTGCTGTACTTTCTGTAATGGTGGAGCACAGCTGTACAATTACTCTGCCAGTTGCCATAATTTGCATTCCCTCTTTGTGAGACCCAATGAATACTCTTTCTTACGAATAAAATTCATCTTTAGCAGACATTGTCTGGGTGCCAGGGTCCTAAATATTTTAAAAACAGATGCTGGCAATGTTGAAATTTCTTTTGGAAACAAAATTTATTTTCTAACCACTTATAAGGAATGAGAATCCCTTCTTCCTCCATGGCAACGCCACAAAGAGAGTCATGTCACAGTGGGGACTCTTAYTTTTGGCTGCCATGTAAACATCAAAATATATCAAAATAGCTCTCTATGCCTTTCTAAATAAGCATAAGGTGCCTTGAGTTAGGGAGTATTTTACTACCAGCAGATGATTTGCTAGCTTTTGTGCCATGCCTTTGTTTTGGCTCACCTTAAAATCTTCGAATGTTTCATTCTGAAGCTTCCTCCTAACATATTCAATAGCTCCTAGGTTTCATTTTTACCGCATTRCTCTTTTCTGATTTTATTTAACATTATCCATCCATGTCTTCCTTTCACTAATGCTCTCATGTGCTCTCTCTGGTTACACCAATGAACTTCATGCCATGTCTCTCTATTCAAATATTTGTCTTTTGTCCCAATTTTAATTTATTTTAGAAAATGTTTAACTTCAAGAATCTGGATGAAATGGTAAAACTAAAAAGTATTTTTTAAAAGGAAAGAACAACATCTGAAGGGGGCAGCAATGAAACTATTCACATTTAGAAACAACAAATGTCCATAAGATGATGGATGTTTCTAGATGGGGAAAAGGCTTTGAGTAGGAGCATTTACTGCTCTGGGGTTTGTGCACAGTGACCACAAAAGATGGTGAGCATCCTGTTGTCAGAGTATCTTTAGTTTAAATTAATGATAGACTGATAATAAAGATGAAATTATTCATGCAGCAGTTGGCTGTGCTTTCAAAAAGTTACAGATAATGTCTAGCAAAACATTAAAGTGTTACCATACACTGATTCTCTTTCAAGGCACAAATTGCTAATGAGAAATCATGTCTTCATGAGTACAGGACAGATAATTTAGTAAGGAAAAGTAAGGATTTTTTTTTTTGAGAAATGAARATATTTTGGTAACTATAGAAATACAGATCAACACTGACTTTAGACTTCAGGAACTCCAGAGTCCTGGACCCTGAGCAGACAGTCTGATGATCTGCCTTCAGTCTGCCAGTAGGCGAGCGAAAATTGATTCAACTTTACCAGTCTTATGAAACTGCCCTGGGTCCTAAACCCAGTGTTTTGTTTTGGATACCCAATGACTATTTAAAATAATCTGTTTCTTTAAATTTTAGTTGTGAGGGAAAAAAAGATTGCAACAAATGAGGAGAAATAATTGTTTAGAAGAGATTTTTTAGAACAAACGTTTCCCATAGAGCAGGTCTTTCGGTCTTTCCYTCATTCATCTTACTCTTAATCCTTTCCTTAATTTGTGGAATACAAGTGCAAGTTTGCAGACAGGGATATGGACTTTAGTGACTCCTGTTTTGCAGCATTAAGGGATCATCAGGTGGCATTAACTGTCAGTTTTTCTAAATAATTTCCAGAGGGAGTCAAGTAATTTGTAAACTGTTCAAGAAGGGGAAGGTTACAAGTATATTGGAAAGCTCAGTAAGAGGAAAGAAAACCACATTAAAAAAATCTAAGGAAATTACATTAGAAGATATATTGGTGGAAAAGAGGAAAATAAAATCCCACACTCTAATAATTAAGTTCAATTTTAGTTGGGTAAGAAATATATTTCTGTTGAGATGTTATATACAGGTTAATTTAAAATTAGATCTGAATCTGGTTATGTTCTGCCCAACCTACTTYAAATGCAGTAATTGTTCTTTATAATCAAGCTATTAGAATGACATTAAAATGTAATGCTCAGAAACAACATAGTCATTTATCAAATATTGCGTTATTCTCCTTGACATTTTAATTTACAAGGTTTTTATTATTAGTTTGGTCTCTCGGTTATTAATTGCTCGAAAAACGTGCCATTTTTCATGTCTTATATAAACAAATATGAGAAAAGGGTCAAATTTTAATCTTCATAAAACCAGCATAAATCAAAAGATAACTGCACTAAGTCAGTGAAAAGTTWCCTCCGTGTATGACAGAGAGACATCTCCTCTCATATTTATGCAGACCCAAATGAAAGTTTGTTTTAAGCATTATGTAGAAAATACTTTGTTTACAAAAGAGGTATTTTTCCCTTTTCAGTTTTCAAACTTCTTCAGCAGTACTATGTAACACACCATGCAATTCCTCAGTAGTTGTGTTTATTTCAGTCAAGTTGTGTCTTGAAATGTTCTTGGATGTCAGTCTCTGAAGGCTATAAATAAGGAAATCTCAAGCAGAGGAAAAATGAAGTAAAATCACCTTCTGCTCCTATTAGAAAAACACTGGAGCTGTGCTTGTTTGTGAGCTGGTATTTAAGGCGCATATATTCATTTTATTGAGAAACAGTAATTTTGAGTTTTAGCTGGGAAAACCTGGGGTGGACATTAGTCTCATTGTCCTTTTATTCCATTGTTAGGATGCTGATTACTAGACTGGTTTAATAATTTGCAAACTGAATGTGAACAAATTCACCAAAACCATCCTGTGAAATTGTCAGTGTTGAAAGAATGTTGAGCACCTATAACTAGATGGCCTGGACAGCACAGCACTGTACATCAAGTTAAAATTTGCCCTTTACATTCACGACTCAAATAATAAAGCTCAAAAAAAGAGATAAGCTAACGCTGCTGAGGTGATACCAGAAGAGATCYGTTTTGGTTTTTTTTCAGAAATTTGGAGAAAGCAAGAATGACACATCAGTAATGAAAGCATAAGGAATGATTTACTTAAATACAGAATGTTTTACTTACAAACCTAGTAACATTTTATTTGGAATGTGTTAATGCTTTCGTTTTATAGATGGAAAGAATGAGACTTCTTTGAGGAGYAAAGAGATTTGTTAAAAGCAGTTTTTTACCTGATCCAGGAATCCATTTGTTAAATTGCTGTGGTGAACCTGCCTTATCCTACACTTACATTGGAGAATGAGAAAGAAACTTAGCAAGACTTATACGTCTTTTTTCATCTTAATGTACTTTCTCCGAGTCATTCTTGGGCATGAACAAATACTGGGACAAAATATGTTGTTGTGATGTTTCTGATGAAGGACAAATCAGGAAACATCAGAAATTTTTAACATGCTGTTTTTGCCAYTGAAGCTCCATAGCTCTGTAAACAAGGCTCATGGTGGATGTGTCACCAGTGAGTAATCACTTTTGCCTCCATTTCTTCTTTTATCTTTTAATCTCATTCAACCTACTATTTTCTGAATTGACATAATTAAATGTTGATAATCTGTTTTAGAGAGAACAAAACCGTGAAGCCTTTCAACATAATATCTSACTGCCTTCACTACTCTCAATGTGTATTTTAGAGAGTGGACATGTATGTTTTAAGAGCAATCTTATTCTGCTGTACTGACAAAAGCCAGGATATGGAAGAACCAATATATTATTATCACTCTTTATCTTCTACAGACATACTGTGAGAAGTTACTGGCTTCTTCTGAAGTTTCTCCTTAGTGCGTTCTTACTCTCCTTTCATTTTCTCTCTCTCTTATCTGTAGGCAATCCTAATGATCTTAATCCAAATAATCTAGTGAAAGACATTCACTTAATCTGTTAAATATTCCTGATGGTACCTGACTTAATTCCAGACAAAATATGTACATTTTACATTTGTTTTGTGACARCTTTGTTATCTGTCTGATGTCCACAAATCTGCAATTCATCATCTGTACTTTTTTTTTTTGCTTGGTTCTCATTGTAAATAAATCTCTACTAGATCTCTCCTGAGCAAACAAGGGCTTCCGAAAGATCCAGACCTAAAACTCTAGAAGTAAATGGATCCATCAATATATTTTATTGTAACTGATATTTATTTTTTCATCCAGATTCAATGACCTATGTGGGTCTGAATATTTTAAAAATGGACAATTATCTTTTATGGATTTACTGGACCAGTTCCAATCCTGTCACTTCCCACTATAGGCAGGAGATTCTCATCCTCTTTTTCTTTCTTTAGAAGAGGAATATCTAGGTTTAGAAACAAAGTTTGAGAAGGATACATGCTGGAAGGTATCTGAACTTTGGGGATAGGAGAGAATGGTATACAGAGATGGAAGAAAACAAAGCTATGAAAGTGGAAAAAGTGAAGAGAGTGTTTTATTTATATACCCTGAGTAGTCCATGTGAGGCTTGGAAAGTCTAYGTTCCCAGCTTCTCTGTTTTGAGTTGGGTTTTCAGGCTTGCTATAAATGACTGAACAGGCAGTTTTAATTATAGCAAAACATGACAACAGAAATGAATCCTCATGGTTAACAGGTCATAAGACTGCATTGCTGTCCTCAGGGACTGAGCCGGCAAGGACTCAAATGCTTGTAAATAGTGCAGGTGTTGAAAACCAATATGAGGTTATATAATTTCTTGACCAGAGAAATGCCAGCACATGTCTTATAGCATTGTGGTTAGTGACAGTACATCTATGGTGGCAATTTACAGGCAGGGAAAGAGGTCTTTGATCTCACTACAGCTGGCAACCTTCACAATTTCATAGTCACTCATCACCATCTCAGAATGTGCTAATTTTCAGACAGATATAATAATAACTATGAAAMAGTGGCCAACTGTCTCATCAGTTTTTTAAGAAAAGTTCAAACAGTTTATGGGAATAATTTTTAGCCCTTTGTGTATGAAATATTACTGTAACTAGTTTCCACTTGTTAATTATTTTCATGTAACAAAGGATCTTAGTCCCAAAACTGTTTTACTATTCCTTGATKGAATGACCAAAGCTTGACAGAAGAACAGAAGAAAGATTAATTACTTAAACAGCAATGGTCAAATATAATTAGTATAAAAATAGTGGCATTTCTGTGACTGAGAAGTAATCCATTGGCATATGTCCATGAAGAAAAAGCTGGGTGTCAAAAAACTGAACAGCAACATAGGTTATTACCATTTCTCTGAAGAGATTTTTGTGCTACGTTTTGTGATTTCTGTCCACTGTAACTTCTTGTCCTTGCTTAAAGCTGAGATAGTTCTCTCATCTAGGCCAACTTGATATATTATATAAGGTGATCCTCAGGACTCAGTTCAATCATAAGAAATAGCAGACTTTATGAGCTGATTGAAAATACATGCAATACTTCCAGGGCAAGATTTTCAGGAAAATTGTTTTTGTTTTTCTTATTGTTTCAGTTTTTCTTATTGTTTCAGTTTTCTGTAAGTACTTGTGTTTCTGTAGTGCTGCAGATATATTACTTCTATAATTGCTCACTCAAGCCTCCAAAATGTTGCAATAGTGTAATTTCAAGTCAAGTGATAAGACATTTCATTTAAACCACACTGTTGCTGTAAGATGCGCTATGTTCCACTGTAATCCAGATTTATGGCCCTCCTTATTCTCAGCAAGCATGAGCAAACATGAAATAGTTTTCTGTAATTATATAAAAAAGAAATATAACCRGTGTTTCAAAACCTTCTATGAGATGACAAGGTCAGCCATATGCCACTGAATAATTTCCTGTGCATCTGTTCATTCTGGCTATGGCAGTGTCCAACAGTGCAGATATGGTATAAATAATAACGACAGTACCATTTATTGAGGTCTAAACCTACAACTGTATGTTCTGCAGAAGTCCTGCTGAAGGACATGAAAAGTCCTGCTGAAGGACATGAGCAAAAGGAGTTTTGAGCAGGGAAATTTTGTGAGGTTGGGCTGTGGCCTTAGACCAGTCACAAAATCAGTATCCTGCCTGACCTTCACTGCAACAGTGTGCAAGTGCAGCCTGAAATCAGGGGTGCAGATACACTAAGGAGAGAGTTAGTGTATCCTGGTARAGGGAATTAGCTGTCCTCTTCATAGATGGGCATTTAAAAATACGGGGGTTTGCAATGTGATGGCTGCAGCACTTGGCAGCTGCCAATTGCACAATAAAAATTTGATAGGAGACCTCACTTCTAAGGGTAGCTTCTCAAATAACTTTCACAGGTTGTTTTAAGTGTTCATAAAGGACATCAAGAAACCAAAGTCCTTTTAGTTAGTCACCACTTTTCACAGAAGAAAGTGAATGACTTTGTCCTGTGGTGGCACAATTTTTTGTTGAAATTTCTGCTGTTCTTGTTGTGTCAGGTAAGAGAGATGTCTTGATAGCTTTTCTGAGCTCCAGTGTATGCTCTCTTACAAATCCCTATTTTAACAACTTTGTGACGAGAGCATAAGTCAGACAGAAATACTTGGTCCYCATTCAGGATTTTTGTGACTGCCATGCAGCCTTTCCTGTGTCTGTCCAGGAGATGGACACTCTCTACACACATCAGCAGCACACAGATCTTGTGAACAGCTGCCAACTCTGCCTTTCTGACTGCACACTGTGTCTCTGATGCTGTCTCAGGTCTATTTGGTGTCTTTTAAAGGCTGTAATTTTACCAAGATTAAWTTACTTGTGTGTCTGTTCCAGGCTCGCGGAGCAAACCAGGAGCTTTGGGGTACCTTTGTGGCCAAACATTATGTTAACACTCTCCTCTAGAGAATTCAGGAGCCGGCACACATCTGGATGGTTGGCAAGACACACACAGAGGTGTCTGTGGTCCAAACCCACATCTGAGCCTGTTATTTGTCTAACCTTGTGCAGGACAATGATAAGCTGCACAGACAGAATGGTCTCTGTGCTTCTCTGAGGGGAAAGGATAGATTTCCAGCTCAGGACACAGGCCTTTGATTATGACTGTTGTAGAGAAATTCGCTTTTTCTCACAGTGCCATAAAGATGTACAGAGTGAAAAAATAAGAACAATAGGCATTGAAAAAGACCCTTATTTCAATATAATTAACACTTAAAGTAAAGCAATTAATAGAAAAATAGGACCCTTTTGAAAGAATAAGAAAACTGGCCTTGGTAACAGAAATATTAAGAAGTACCCGTTGTAATAAGAAAATTTCAAGAAAAATGTTGAAGTACATTGTTTACTGTCTTTTTACTAATACTTCCCTACTCTTGTGGACTTCTGTTGCATCGCCTTCTGTTGTCTAATAAAAACTAATGRTCACTCCCATGATAGAATACTGTATTAAGTATAGTGTGGTAATGAATTTAATTGTGACTAAGTTAAATAGCAATTTTTCTCTTTGGTAAGYCTGATTCTCCATTTGTGATGAAAAAAAAATATCAGAAACTGGACTCCATTGTACTGCTCTTCCCACATTTACACCTAATGAGCACTGGGTGTAGAATTGGTGCTCTAGTTCCTTTCACATTTTGGCTTATTTGTACAACAATAAGAAAAAATATGCATAAAATGTAACTTTTTGAGAACTTAAACCTTMCTAAAAAGAATAGCAAAAAGGGGGAAAAATGATTAATGCAACTTCCCACTATTAGAATAAGTGCATGTCAATGTTTGATATCTTATAACAAGGTAAGATATGGATGGACAGCTGGGTTTTATGGGATGCCTCGTAGGGTGGTGGCTTTGGGKTTTTTTTGGCCTGCAGCAACCTAAATCAGATATTGGACCAGCAAGATTGTGTATATTGCTACATGTTTGTGTGGCTGGGGTTGGTGAGTGGAGAGCCAGAAACAGGTGGCAAAGTTAATTGAGAGCAACTGTATACATCRTGTCTGAAAATCTAGCTTAAAACAGAACTTGTCCTCCATAGACATAGAATTTACTTATCCTATATTAGTCTGAGTTGGAGAGGGAGGAATAAATTTCTGAATTTGTCGCCTTAATGGAGTGAAAGACAAAAAATCTTAAGCRCTACAGGGAAGCAGAAAATATTTGAAGAAAATGTTGGTTAAGGCATTTGTGACTTCATTCCTTTGCATCACCTCCAGCATTCTCATCTAAAAATTTTAAAAGATTCCTGCAGTCAACCTTAGGAATAAAATTACTGTTGCTGTGCTTGAAAATACTGTACCTGAATCCATTTTCCCAACTGTGGCCTGTACCTGTGTTACTGCTGGTCTGTACAAGAACAATTATGTGGTAAAACTTCCCCATGCAGGGAAGACTTTTGGAAGAAAAACAGTGCTTATGCAGCAATCCCTCCTGAGCATGAACATATGTTATTTTTCACACACCTCCCTCACTGACTGTGAGGCTGTCAAACCGGGAGCTCTGCTGTGTGTGGAAGTGTATTGTGAGATATTGTACTCTGTGTGGTACCTTGAACTGTGTTAGGATTGGCAAAGACATCGCATTATTCCTTTGAGTCCTTTTGGGGAAAAAAAAGTAAAATAGTCACCAAAACAACCCAAACAAAACCTGGTCTTGAGAGTAAAGAAATCAGTCACTGAGTATGTTGGGAAATTCCTGAAAAACAAGTCAGATCTCTTCTGGTATCACCKCAAGWGTGTTAGCTTATCTCTTTTGAGCATTATTTAATGAAACAACCAGAACCTGATGATATTGTGTATGCTCTAGATAAATACTGATACTACAAATAGTACATATTATCTCTGCATCACAAGGACACATTCCTAATATTTATGGAAAAATCTGGTTTTTATTCAACTGGTCTGAGTTTTAATACATGAGGCTTGATAAAGAAATGATAATAAACTGTCATTGGGCATATATTTCAACATTTGGCTTCAATCATGTTCTAGCCCTGTTGTGATGAGCATAGCTATTAATCTGCTCTGCAGGAAGCACAGACTCTTCTCTAGAGGAAAAACA
>NW_026623247.1:423526-429631 GCF_030028575.1 Malurus melanocephalus
AACAAAAAACCCTTCCATTTAAATAGCTTAAATTAGGCAGGAACAAGAATGGTTTGCCCGTGTTGTTTCAAGTCCYTTATTGCTCTAAACTACTTCCTTTCAGCTCTCTCGGAAAATACTTCAGCTGAACCGGGCAGTGATGGAGGGTTCTTTAAGACAGTATTCACAATTCTGAAAGAGCAGCAAACAGCAGCACTCAGAACGTTTTGGAAATGACTGATGAGATTTTTTGGTGCTTAGGAGAGAAAATATCCGAGTATTCATATGTAAATCTCCGATATTCACTAGAATGTTGCATTTTAAGGACTGCCATATTTTTCTTTGCAAGTGCATATGGAGTAAGTAGCTGGAGGTAATGTTCCCTCTAGAGACTCTGAAATTTGTTTTAATGTGAAACAAAAATGTCAGAGTACTAAAGCTCGCAGGCTTTTTTTTTGCCTTTGCAAGGAAAAATTCTCAAGGGGAACGTGGATAGAAAATTAATTCTAGAGAGATTAACAAAATCCAATTTAAATGGTAAAAACATTAAGTAAATTAGCAAATTTAGTAATCAGAATGTTGTTGGGGTTTTTTGTTTGCTTAATTCTTGCACTAATAGCTTAACATGGTAAATGTTTAACAAAGAAGAGCCCTCTTTGTCACACGCAAACATAGATAAGTTCACGCATTTAGAAGACTTTTGTTTAAATTGAAGAACCTCTGAATGAAGCTCACCATCCTTGCTTATGATCCAATTTGCTCAACATTGCTCTGTTTGGATAAAAAAGCCAGTGGTTTTTTATTTGAATATAATGTGTATTTATACCCATTATGTACTTAAATATAAACTATGTATTAATGTCTCTTCATATGTACGTAGGGGTTTTTTCTTATTTATATGTGTTTGTATGAACACACATATATGCTAATCAGATCTCATTTTGAAATTTCTGGTAGGTGAGATCAATTAGAATTGTTCACTAAGGGAAGTAGGAAGATTGAAGCGTTCTCCACTTACTTTCCAACAAAGGGTAAGTTTTAAACTTTGGACTAAGCTACAAACTCCTGATACATTTTTCCAAGCCTTTCAAACTTCACAGTGAATTTGATCTGAAAACACCCACTAAAAGTCCCCCAAATCTCTACTTCTTTTGAAATTGCCACAATACATAGGAGCTAAATCATCAATGTCCTGCATGTGCCTCAAATCTGGATCCATAGGGCAGAAGAGACTGCACTTGTTTTTCAAAGTCTCTCCACTACTGTGATGGGTCAAATGTCACTGCTGTAGAAAAGTCATTGTCATTACTGTAGAAAAGTCCTAGCAACTGGAAAAACCTAAAGTAACTAGTGACAAGCCTGTCTTTAAAGCACTGATGCTGGTTAGTAGAGACAGTCTTCCCATCCCTGAAAAATCTTTCTGCCCCGCACATGCAACAGCCCCAAATGCCATCTGCCCCACACTAACTTGCCCCAAACCACATSCACAGTTTTCTGTGGGGAAAAGTGCCACTGTTGTAGCACTTTCCAGCATATTGGTGGTCAGTGTCAGGGGCACCTGGATGTGGGGGTTGGGAGCAATAGGAATTTAAATCCATTTAACACTTGGATGTGAAGGGATCTCCACRAACAGTCTGTCATTGTTTTAGGTGGGTGAATTGGCTCAGAGATACTTGGTCATGAATAACAGGAATGGACAGCTGGGTTTCTGGTTTAAGGATTTCCATCGCACACGGTGCTCTGTGTCTCTCACCACAGCCATGACTCAGACAGTGAGAAAAGCAGCAAAGATCCCTTGGACACACAGGCAAATCAGGCAGCTGCCCTTGGTCCACTCCCCATGCCTCACCATGCCCCTGAACATGAAATATTAGGAAACAAATGCAATAACAAAATTAATGATGATGAAATAATAAAAAGAAGGTGGAATTACTTGTCTTGAAAGCAAGCTTATTATTATTTTTGAAAACAAACAAACAAACAAACAAACAACAACAACAACAAAAACAACCTAAAAAAAACACCACTCCACATTTTGCTCACCTCATATGTTTATCATATTCTAATATCTACCAGTAAATACATGTGGTATTTACATGTAAAAAAATGTGAAAAATGTGAATGGACATGTGAAAAAATTCCCCAGGAAATCCGTTCCTCCATTTTGGCAGCAGTTCTTGCTTAAAACCTACAGCCAAAAGTCAGACTTTTTTATTGCAGAAAATTTGCTGGGCAAATTAGGTACCCACTTTAGCTGCAGAGAGACAGGCCACCAATTTAAGCYTGATGCTTTGACAATTTGCTTTGGGTGTCTATTGCACAGATTCTACACAGTTATTCTGACTTGTTAGCACATTCAAAAGGTCAAGGACTAAATTAAGCAGTGTTCTGATAAGTTTTAATTAATCTTTCAGTMGGAAATACAATTGCCTTCAGGCTTTTGTTGTTCCTGTGCTTAATCAGAGATTAAAGCTSGTAGAGGCACTCATTCAAAGGCCTGACCTTTCATATATTCTCCAAAAACATAGAAGGACTTCTCTGATCCAGTTTTCTGGCTACCAAGTCTGGAAAAGGCATGCAAATCCTGGTGTCTGAGCAGATGGCTACAGCTCTCAATTAGATCCATTTTGGGCTAGTAGGAAAGCCACACCGACTCTCTTTGCTAGTGTGTCTTTTCAGAAATGTTTTGGAAGATTCTTCCAGATAGTGAAGAGAGACAAATATCATGTGTCTCTAGGGAGCAGGCACTACACTTTTGTCTGCAGCTGAAGCTGGTAACACACATCTTACTTTGGATGTGAAAGTATCAGCTCTTCATACTCTCCATGTCAGCTGGGGGATGCTAGGAAACATGAAAAGAAATAGCTGTCTCTGAAGCAGAAGAAGAGCTTCCATCACAGATCTTTTCAGAGAATGGCAGAGAGAGGGTTCACCTAYGGTAACTGCACTGAGAGCAGGCTGTGGGAGATATCTCTATTAGTGCCAATTTCTTTTGTCCTCTGGAAATTTAGAATAAAAAAAWTAGAACTTTAGAAATTGTCTTGTCCCCATGTGAGGAGAAGAAGAGAATTTACAGGTGGTGGTAACCAGTGCTGCTGGTACATGTACCAAGGGAATAGACACTGACTACGAGCTTCTGATATTTTGGGCCCTGCATGTTTTGGGCACTGTCTTTAGCTGCTTCTTGAATCTAAAGCTGCCCTCACATCTTAAAACAGAAGCACGAGCTGAAAAGTGTTTTTCTGATCAGGTACCACCTGGTGTTTACTTGACCATGCAACCTAAAGGTGTTGCAGGGAGGATTTGGCACAATTTGCTGAACTCACCTCTACATTTGCTCCCTGTTTTTTTTTAAGAAAATCATCAGCTCTTTCTAACTTCCTATGCCAATTTTAAAAGATAAAGAAATCATGATGTTCCATTTCCCGTCTTTTCCGTAGGACCAACAGATTGCAATTAATTCGGTGGCTGTTTTAGCTGGCATTAGCGATGACATCAGGAGTGCAGAAGAGTCCCCTTCTGTTGGTGAAAGGACTTGCTAACTGTGATGCCGATGGCTGCCTGCATTCTTATCAGGCTTCGCAGGATCAAGGACTCCCTGCTATTTGCTAAAGAAGGTGCGCTGCGGTGTCAAAATCCTTCGCACGGGGTCTGCATGTTTTCATTAACATGTAGGGCTTTTCTTTGTTTGGCTCTGGCTAGCATAGCTAACAGTATGTACCAACGCCAATCTATCATGTCCTTCCTGCCCTTTCCTCCTTCTAGAAACATCTTCACAGTGGATGTGAAGAATCAGCTTATGTACTCACATGATGAACAATTTACCATGTGTTAACTCTATAAAATATATCTGGATTTCTTCTTTTCCTCTCAAAACAGAGGATATTTCCTTGAGATTGTTTAAAAGTGTGCTCTGATTTTCTTGGTTTGGGTAATTGTTACAGTTTCCCCCTTTGCACTCTATAAACATATAAATTAAAAAAGGAAGCAACATTCTTGGCAACACGACACAAMATTAATGCATGACACTACTTAGAAAATAGACAACATAAAATTATTTCTATAAAGTAATGAGCATCAAAGCTGCAATTTTAGAGAATCATAAAGAAGATAATGTCTGTTTATATGTCATAATAGTTTTTTTCTTTCTGCTTCATCAAACCAGAATCCAAAACTAGCATTGTTGTATTGGTTCAGGACATGGAACAGTAAAACAAAAAATGTTGTAATACCTGATTTTTTTATTTTTTTATTTTTTTTTTTAACTTGCAAGAAGAGTCACAAGGGATCACAAGAGTCACAAGAGTCACAAGGGATACTCTGGCTCTGACACAGGCAACAGATAGATTTCATAACCAGATTGTGCTGAAACTTCATGTGGTTATCCTGCTTCCTTCTTCATGCAGGAGCCTGGCTCCCTGGAGAAGACAATGAGAGCAGCACTGGAGAAAATCTTAACCCTACAAACATGAGGGCAAGGCCACTCATAAAAGTCACCCCGTTCATGCAGGAAGCTGTCTGAAAGTTGAGGTTATAAGACTGTAGTTAATTCAGTCCTAGATATTTAGAGATGAGGTGGGAACAGTCTTTCATATTTCCTTCACTTGGTAGAACTACCACCTATTAAAAACAGCAACAAAAGCAACAAAAAAAAAAAACCCAAAACCCCTCAAAGTCAAATCAAGAAGTAAAAGTTATGTCTTACTAGTTTCAGAATGGTGCACTTATAATCATATTGGTGTATGCAAAAGAACTCTGCAACACAAAGATAAAGTTATGGGAACAATGAATTCACAAAAAATTGATTAAATTACCTTATGAAGTTAATGAAAGGTAATGATAGTTATAATTTTTGAACTTACATGGGGACGGGAAGTAAGCAATTTTCTATAGATAGCATAATGGGAAAAGTGATTCCCCTGCCCCTCCTGCATCTTTTAAGTAACTACTTGAAAAAGAAATCTGAAGGTACAATATACAAGAATTTACTGAAGAAAACTGTTTAAGCTTTTTTTTTTTTTTTTTTTTTTTTTTTTTTTTTTTTTTTTTTTTTTTCTTAAGTAGTATTAAACTGCTGTTCTGAAAACTGCACTTTATTATTTTAAAAAAGTATTTTCTTACCTAAGAAGCTTCATAAATTTTCTGTCTGGTGTGTCTGTATTTCCCTCCTTTCTTTGCACATGAAACTCCTCTGCCATTACACTGCTGGGTACACAAAAATGAATTAATTTGACAGGGAAGTTTTGGTGAAATACAGTAATGAAAGTCAAGCAAATCCTCTTCTTATCAACCAAGAAAAAAAATAGTGTATTTCACTCCCTGAGTTTTAACATCATACACCCCTGCAGCAAGTAATTTACAGATGATCAGCACCTTGCTACTCTCACCTCTCATTTCCCTGCTTGAACCATCTTCATTAACCCAGCAATTTACAATGGTGTAGGGTAGTGGATTTATCACAGGACATACTACAAACTTGTCTCTGGCAGCAATGGAGTCAAAAGTAAATTGAATTTCCCATGTGAAAACCTATTTTTCTTTTTTTTTTTTTTTTTTTTTTCTCTTATCTTAAAATGTAAAATCATTGCCATGACTCAGGTCTGGTTAATGACATAAATATAGAACTAGATAGTCAATGTACTATAACCTCTAGTATAAATAATGAATCKATCTGAAAGGTAATATTTTAAAGTTTGATTCTATTAAAAAAAAATCTATTTTCTGTATGGCTTTTTGGTTTAGAGTATTTTTTATGTTATTGTSGTGTTTTTAGGATTGGTTTATTTTTGCTTAATAATATTAGGGCCTGAATATTACTGTCCTGGGAGGTGTGCAAAAAGGAACTTTGAACATAGTCTATTGTGAGCAGATCTAAACCAGAATTACATTATTATGTGCCAAAATTTGCTTTGCTTTTGTTAAACAAATGTCTCTAAGCGGTGCAAGTTTGTGTGGAAACAACCACAGGGAAAACTATTATTTTCCTGGATATTTGCAATGCCTCAAAGTGCATGTCTTTCATGTAACATCTGCAGTAACGACAAATCTCCACCTTTTTGAAGCCAAAACCTTCTTCAAACAGCTGAGGTAGGGCTGAGCTTCCATCTTAACTTTGAATTCTGATTC
>NW_026623247.1:429686-444464 GCF_030028575.1 Malurus melanocephalus
TTTTTTTTTTTTTTTTCACTTTTCTGAAGATTGCTCTGTACTCACAAAAAGACCAGTTGTTGAATTTTTACCTGGTGAAGAACAGGAGTATTACGTGACTGTGTGGTACGAGAAGTTTAGTTTAACTCTAAATTAACATGCTAGGAAGAAGGCACATMAGTTTTTCATACAGTTTCTATAAAATAGTTTAAAAATACTGCTTATTTTCCAGACTCTGGAAAATTGACAGGGAGGGGACCAGATGTAAAAATCCTACTGATTATTTGSTTTTACCTTTGGAGTTCAATCGGGAAAGAGCACCTATTTAAGACACRTAAGGAGCACAGAGCATCTTTGTTCTACTGGACTAATCTCCTGGAATAATTCCTTGTTCCTCTAAGGGTTTACTCCCCAAAACTGATGTTATCTCTTCCCCACAATGCCTTCTGCTTACACACATACAAAGGAATCAAAGCAATTACCATTCTTAACATCCTGGAACAATTTAAGGAGAATAAGACTTGCAAATTGAAGTAGTGGTCATTTCTATCGACTTTGATTTAGTTTAATGATTGCAAATAATAATTAGTAGTTGGTATTTGAACACATTATCATTGAAAACTCCCCAGTGATTACAGCACATCTAGGTCATTTAGATGAACAATTTCACCTATTCCAAGGCAAATGAGTGGGATTTGTGGCTGAAATCCAGGACATTTTGCATGCCTTGAATAATCCCACTGGAAGTGATTCAGTGCCCTCCTATCACATTTCTCGTGTGTGAATTACTGTTTCACTATTTCATCTTGAGAGATGAAAATTCTGGCAGCACATGTGATAGATGAATAATTTTAAAACCTAAAATTTGCTTTTTGATTCTTTACAACATCTATTTTTAATATTTAATTAAAAGTTAGGATAAATATGCAGTTGCTCCAGCGACCCCTGAGGAGTTTAGGGCTAATGCAGGAATACCAAGTGCAAAATGAGCTTCTGTAGTTATCATGAAGAAGTTCAAAGTCCTTGCCACACTATTTGAATCAAAATTTTCTCTACTATCCTGTAATTTCTTTAAAGTTTGATTTTTGCTCAGGTTTATTAGTGAAAAATTTATATTGATCAAGTATTTTCTTAGTAAACTTCATGCAAAATTAGGATATTGAAGACTGTTTTGAAATAGTAATAATTGTTCTAAACTTTCTTTTTTTAAAAAAAGTAAATAAAAAGCAGCAAATCACAAAGATAAGTTTGGGGGTTTTTCCTGCTTTCATGGTAAAATAAAAATAATTTTCTTCTTGTTCTTTTAACTGCTTTTTAATTTTTCTGCAAAGCAAAATAGAAAGGCTGTGCTTTTGGGCAGGTGCAATAAAGCTTTATTTTAAAAGAAAGTTTATTTTTAAGCTTTGTTTTTAAATGAAGTGGGTGTGAGTGATATGTGTGTGTGTAAGGGTGGAGAATGTCAAGACAGAAAGGCAGTTAACATAAAAATAGTTTGTCATTGTTGGGTCTCAATATTGCCTTTTGCCCAACTCTATGAAATCACGATGGTTTCTCAGGAGCACAGATTAAATTTTGAGAACTTTAGAACTTTGGGTAAACACATTTTTTCCCCTGTTTCATCTGTATAAATCACAAGTTTCCTTTACTTGCCTACTTGTTACATGAACTTTGCAGCTTCTCTCCTGTTGGATCAAATCCAGTGCTCCCGTGGAACAGCAGTGATTGAAACCCCTCAGCTGCATTCTGACCACAACAGCATGAGCAAGGTGAGTAAAGCGGGTAAATTGCACCTCTTCCAAAGCCATAATTCAGAAAGTGCTGATGTTCCCTCACCTGCATGTTGTTCTATAGCTCTGAGGTTCAATTCAGCTTTTATGAAACTCAGATGAGAGTATTCCCTTGCAACAGGAAAATGTTATGAGCCCATATTCATTCATAAACACGATGGGTTACATAAAGATGTTCATAAACATATTGCTGAGAAAGTAGTGTTATAAATGGCTTCAGGATAATGGGCCTGCTGCCTAATGGATAAAACCATTTTCAAAACAGGTTGCTAGGATTATGTTTTTCATCTTTTCGATACATGTATTATACCAGGAAAAAGAGTCTGTCTGGACCTTGTAAAGATTCATGTGTAATTCTCTTCTCCATAAGCTGATGGAAATTTTACCTGGGTCACTACTGTCAAAGACCAGTTTATATTTTACATTTGGCTAGAGATAAYTTACAGGTCCAGAGCACCTTTTGTGCAGCCCAGTGGCACCATTATCTAGGCATCTCTGTGAGTGTTTTTTTGAAGGAGATGGAGTCTCCTAGGATGCTGGAGTCATTTGGGGTTCAAGAGAAGGACAAGAAAAAATATTAAAAGGCTGAAGTTGTCTAAATGCAGGTTCTTTGTGCCAGATAAGTTTCATGGTTAAGGTAAGAATGAGAAACCACAAACAAAAGCAAAAACAACAACAAAACCCTGAAATGTTAAGGTTAAAATTGACAGGTAAAGGTTTAATTGTATATGAAATTATGCCAACATTTCAAATATATTCTTATTGTTCTTCCTGTTGTCAAACTATTTTAGGGGAACAGGAAAAAATTGTCTTTAGTGGGGACAATTAAGAGGAGGTTCTTTGTGAGCACACTTAGGAATCTCACTSTTTTTTTCAGGTTGGGCTCATACTACATCTGACTTATCAATACTGCTCAGTCAGAGGTTGTGTTTGATGCAACAGGAGTTTATTGTTTGAACAAAGAGCACTTCCAACGAAAAGAATTGGTACATTCAGCCTGTAAAAGACCTCACTTTGCYAAACTGAACAAGGGTCCTAGAATGTGGTCTTCTTGGAATATTTCCATTCTGAATGCAGGCAAAACCCAGGCTTTTTGTTATTTTGTGCCACACTGCCACAGTTGGTGTCTTGATCTGTTACTGGTGTCATCCATTCAAACAAATATAAATTGAAACTTACTAGTTGGTGTTCAAAAAATCCATTTCCTGGTCAAGTTCAAAATGAGAATATAATGCCTTGTTTTTCAAGAGCTGCCCATTTCRAGGAGAGGTCATGCATGATACTGACACAAATAAAGTGAGAGTTAATTTCTTGTTAAAGATGTCAAACAGACAATAGCTTTAGGGCTCAATTATGTCTCAGCAGAAGCAGATGAGAGTGGAGAAGAGCAATCAGTTAAGGTTTTTTCCTTATCCAGTCATGTTTTATCACAGAAATGTCAATGAATTCCTCTTTTTGAAGTCCTTTGGACTCACACATACTGTTTCCAAAACAAATAATTTATTATTTGAAAATATAGATATAAGGATTTTTTTATATGTTTTAATACAGATTTCTTCCTGTGATCTGTGTTAGAATTTGACCCCACAAATGTTTGTATTGGTACGCTTCAAAGATCCAGAAACACACCATAGTCTGCAGCTCCACACCAWAAGTGACCCCTCCTGATATTTGTGTGCACATCCTTTGCCATCCTGAGCAGTGCCTTCTCTCACAAATAGACARGCAGCCCAAAAGAACACAGAAGAGCATCTACATGTCTAATATCAGCCACTGCCACCTTCACCTCTGTCTATGAGGCTGGGACAAACACGTAAATGTATCTCTCCAGGGCTGTAGGATGTGACACAGTGACCACACAAAAATCTTGTAGGTAGCCTGAAAGAAGAGAATGTGGGGGTCTCTCTAGCATCCTGTGTGAAAATATTGCAGTGGGAACTTTTTYCTCCGAGTGCTTTGTGCAATGTTAGAGAACAACTAAAACTGAGGTTTTCAGCTTTTTCCTTCAGGGATTAATTATACACTGCTATAAGAGATGGAGTCAAGAACATTTGTCTGAATCCTCACTGTATAAACCTCAGTAGTATCTCCATCATTGTCTTGAAGTTTTATACCCATTTTCCTGTAATATTAAGTTGACCTTGTTGGTACTTACAGCCTTCACTTGGTCCTTCTTATCTTGCCTGTTCTGACACTTCCAGTCTGTGCACTGCATTCCTGACCATGTGTGTGCAGAAAATGTGTGTATTAGTGGGTCTGACAATGAAATCTCTTGGCATTATGTTTAGAGGGAGAGCTTAACAGTAAATTCAAAAGTACACAAATATCACTAATATGCAGAACATTAACGGTGGTTACAATTCCTAGAAAAAAATCTGAAGTCAATATCCTTACAGAAATTTTCAGCTTGGAAAAATGATCAAGGATTTCTGCTTATTAATACTGAAAACAGTTGTCTATGTTTCTACAACCRTGAAAGGAAAAAACATTTTCTTCCRTATTGAGTATGCAGCCACTACTTCTTTTGCTCTGCTTACTCATGATGAGGATATGTGCTACTGCTCCATACCTATCTTATCCATCTTCAGGATTTTTCAATGTTTAGACAAGGTGCCTGTAAATTTATCTCTTTCAGTGTTAAAATTTTCCAGCATTGTCTAGAAAGACTTTGTGTCTCCAGACACACCCACACGACTCTTGTACCTTGAACATGCAAAGACACCACCTCTGCTGAATGAGGAATTGCCTGCAAAGTGTCCCTCATATTAGTAGTAAAACCAGGAGCTCTACCCTTCCCACCTATGCTCCACCTTAAAACAATTATTGTCTTGGGACCATCAGGACGTGACAAGGGGCTGAGCTCTCTGTAGTGCAGCTGCAGCCAGTTTGTGCTGCTTTGACTCACAGGCAGAAGGTTGTTCCTGTGTTTGTTTCACTAAGGAGAGGTTTCAAGACAAGCTTCTGTCCAGACATCTCCAGGCTGAGCTTGGTGTAAGTTTCCATTTGGCCCTTGCAGCCCAGAAATTTTTCTCTTTATGTAGATCTTCCAGCTCTTCATGACCATCCTACTCTTTTTTGAGGTAATAGGTTCTAGATGACAGCATCCTCATGTGTCACTTTCCAAGTCAGATTGGTCCAGAAATATAGTTTGTCAAAGGGAGCATTAAATTTAGATTCCCCTGCTCCTCTTCTTCTACCATTAGTTGAGTCAGAGTAGCATCTGCATCCCTATGAAACAGCAGAGTCAAAGCCAGCCACCTGCATCACTGCAAATACATTTACCATCTGTTTCTTATTAAAAGCTGTCAAATTTACATAATCCAGAACTGGGACTTAGCTGCCAAAGAAGCTGCGCAGAAATGGCACTRGAAAAATAATGAATCCCAAGAAGCTAATCAGAGGGATGTGTTAGTTTTACTTCTCATATAATTTTTATAGTTTTTTGTAGATGTGCTTGCAATCATGAAGAGAAAAATGGCAAGAGGTGGCTTTCCTATCCTGAGACTTCTGCCTGTAGTTCAAACCAGTTAATATAAGCAAAGGTAGAACTGCAAAGAGGCAAAGGATTTACTAGGAAAACATTTTATCGTGGGATAAGATGTGGTGGATGCTGATATGCTTAGCCATTCCATTATTTCCTGCAAGTGAGGAAAGTAAATATATTTATATAATATTGCCACAGAGCCATGGCCTTAAGGACACTGTCTTGGTATCAAACAGATTGGTAAATCATCATGCTGTCTCCACACAGTATGAACATTCAGATGTGTAAAGGAGAGAGGACCCTGACAACCACCAGAGGACTGAGGTGGGGTTAGTTTGACCTTGACGAGGAGTTCACCTAATTTTCCTCTCAGATTCAGAAAGTCATAGTTCAAGGATGTGCTGGATGATGGGAATAGGACCATGACCTCTGATGAAGACCAAAAAGGAGGGACTGTAATTTGGTGAGGACAGCCAAGGAGTAACCCGCTAAAACTGAACTGGAGAAATGCCTTGGAGCCCCGGAAGGAGGAAATTGTGCAGAAACTTGCAAAAAGAGAAATGGTGTGAGAGGCTCAATGACTCAAATGCCTAAGCCACAATTACTGTTCTCTGCCTTGCTTTTGCATTAATGGGGATCATACTCAGTTTAATCTGTTCCTCTTCATCCTACATCAGAAGCAGGTCCTCTCTCTGAGGAGAGACTGACAGTGGGGGGTTAGTGTAATTTGGACAGTAATATTAGGAAGCTTCTTAGTCATTCATTTGTGGTGTTCCTTTACTAATTACCTCTTAGAGTGAGTTCTGAGTAATTTTTAAACATGGCAATTAATGGGGATTAGAGTCTTCTAAGGAAGCAGCTTATGTCAGAACATTACACTGGGTCACCATCCTTAYTACTGACTATCGTGGGGAGTAATATATTGTACATTCATTATTTGATTAAAAGTTGCTGTTTACCCATCAATGAAAAACAGATGTTTTTCTGACAGCTGACAGCTGTTACAAAGAGGGGATAAAACAAAAGTAGTGAAAATGGCCTCTGAAACCTGAAAGACGGCAATCAGAAATTGGTAATACTAATGCTTTGTGATCTCAACCTGGACTTTTCAAACAGCTTAAGCCTCTATTTGGGCTTTTGTCATACYACTGTCAGTAAGATTGTGCTTGGAAGGGAAGAGGTATAGGGTGGATTCTTTCCTGTGAGGGACATAAAACTGCTGCACCCCACTTCGAAGTGTGAGACTTCTGGGAGATGCTGGGGGTCCTCTTCCATTAACTTCCTATAATGTATACCATACAGATACAAAGACTTTTTAATGCAACTAATAGATTTAGCAAAGCTTGTTTCCTTTCACGTTTGCTCCTATATACACATGTTCACTTTCATGCCAGTGAATCTGTCTTTTCACAACTTGTATTAAATATCATAAAAAAGATAATTGTTTTGTTTCTCCCCCCCCCCCTCCCCCCCAGAATTGTATTCAGGAATCTGCTGAGGAGAATATTTATCTTCTCATATCTGGGAATCTGGCATAGCTATTAGGCAGTGTCCAGGTAATGAAATGGACAGGGTTTTATTTTACTTTTGTTCTGAATCCCTTCTGTTGTAGCTGCTAYTGTGTCTCTCCTATGTTCTTCAGGAGAAATGCTTGTGTGGCAAGTGCTGCTCACACTGCTCCTGTTTGCTGCCTTGCCTACATTCCTGCCTGAGGGAAGCATGAGCAAAGTGTCTAAGGGCTTAGCCTGGGGAAGTTCTGAGCAGTCCTGTAGAAGAGTTTTGGACCTCTAGAGGAACATTTAGACTAGAATGATGGAAGTTTTGGTCATTCTKCTCAGGTCATGCAACTGCTGTGTTTTGATCTTGGATGTCTTAATTTGATGTCTTTTGGTTCGGCATGTTGGGACTCCTGAGCCTTTGGAAGAAGAAGATCAAATCAAAGACAAGTCCAAGATGCTTTTTAGCATTTGGTATTTTGAAGAAAAAACAGTAGCACCTTATTTACCTATATAATTCTCCCAGCTCAGCTGAGACTATGAAAATAGAAAAATGTTACATCAAAATTGAGCTAGGAGGCAATCTTTTGCTCCTGAGAGCCAATCTAGGCAGGTAAAGCAAASACTTACAGATCATTGGTACTGTAAAGTTAAGAAGCTTTTATTTCCATTTTCTTGAAAAAATACTTCTTTTGAACCAAAATAAACGATAAAAGAAGAGATCAATGTCCTCATAATCAGGAAAGTAATTTGTGGTGTTCATAACTTTTATGTAAAGGATTAATTGGTTGAATATAACAGTSTCTGACCTGATGGCCACTT
The DNA here is from genome assembly GCF_030028575.1 of Malurus melanocephalus. Taxonomy (NCBI): domain Eukaryota; kingdom Metazoa; phylum Chordata; class Aves; order Passeriformes; family Maluridae; genus Malurus; species Malurus melanocephalus. The sequence goes on from NW_026623247.1 coordinate 437,255, forward strand.
TCTTAAAATGTAATGTGAACATGTGTTGGATGAATAAATGTTTTGTACAGAAGGGGCACAGAGCTAAGAGCTTCCAACTAAGCAGTTCCATAGACAGTCTTCAAAATATTCATTGTGTATCAATTTTCATGAAGGATTGTTAACTCCATGTTGTACATATGCCAGATTTGTTTTTTTAGTTGTTTTTCGCCCCAGAATCTGGAGGGCTTAGATTGTAAAAAAACAGATGGGAAGATGCTGTTTCTTCCCCATCTGAGCATGGGAATGAAACATGGGTATAAGGAGAACTGAAGGACTTGTCCAGGACAGATTTGCTATTTGAGGGATTATGATTGAGAGTATTCTGGGAAACAACAAATGGAATAAATTGTAGTTCTGGGACATGTGATTTACAAATGAGCCAAATCCATACACAGTAAAAGTTTGCAATATTTGGCCATTTTGCCTGCATTTTGATTATGTTTGGCAAACAGGCTGTGTTTCCTGGTGGACAGCAGGTTGGTGTGCTGTCAGCTATAACCAAGCTGCAGCACTGGCCAGTTATGTGCTCTAAACACAACTATTCCCTGCCTTATTTTCCCTGTCAGTGACAGAATGAAGTAACATTCCTCATTTGTAAATACTTTGAGACTTATGAATAAAAATCACTACCTGAATTTTAGGTATGAGTTYCTGTTTAGTAGCAAGAGTTTTTCTTTTAAGCGTTTGTAGCAGCTATTAGTGAGATAGTTTTTATTGAAACAGGCTGGAGAGTTAGCACGTTAAACAGGTTGGACACGGGCAGAACAGAGCCTGTGTTAAATAGCCAGGATTGTGTGGTGTGCTGCACCACTCTGCTCTTCATCAGCCATGCTGCTGACACTCTTCAATCTCCTGTGCAAGTACGTGACCGGGGAGAGAATAGCATCAGGGAGCAGATCTAACCATAAACCACCCGAGCAAAAACATATGCATATCTGTTTATTTTGGCTGGATGGGTTCTCTGACTTGCTTGGCTGCACAGCCTCCCCAGCAGCTCTGCCAGCACGGGGAGAGAGGTGAGTGGGCCAGGGCAAGGCTCATGTCAAGAAGTGGCTGCCTGCTCACTTACTTGTTAAATTGCAAACCATGGATTGTCCTGTGGGCTTGCTTTGAGGATTTTTCAGGAAAAGACTGTTTTTTTTGGCTCTCCAAGATTTCCATTCAGTGGAGCGAAACTTTAAGGATCAAAGTAAAGCTCTCCTTGAGAATCCTGCTGTACACAAATGACTGGGAAAGAGGGATGGACACGGAGCAAACAGACTCTCCTGTCGAGGCTCTGTGGTGTACAGCATCCTCATGAGTTCTGCYGCTCCTTTTACATCAGCCAGGATGAAAGGTCTGTGTATTCCCTCAGCTCACGGGGTCCCCAAGAGCTCTGAAAAATCCTTTGCATTTCTAATCCGACAGCTTTTGGGCTGCTGTGTTATAGGGTAGTGCCAAATAAGGCTTTTGGTACACAAACATGTACACATGCACCTGTAGTGAACTCTGAGGAACGATTTGCAGAGCTCTTTTTTTTKGGGGGGACAGCTGATACAGTTCATGGGACCGCTCCACAACCCACAGAGTCTCACTGCTCTTGTTTTTGACATAGCTTATCCTCATCTTTGAAGCTGCTCACTGTGGGCAAAGAGGCTATCCCAGGATTTGGCCTTCAGTGCAACACAGCCTATTAATAACCTGCAAACARTATGAGGATTACATAGCCTGATTTCAGCTTTTCTTTTTCAATAGACTCCCCATGCCTTCGCTTTAAAAGATTACCTAAATCATGAAACACTGCTCAAATATTCTGACAACAGAATTTAATCTAGGAAAATCAAGTCAAATAGAGATTGCAATTTTTTCCAGTTGGTTTGTGCTCTAAACTTTCTAATTACAATAACTTTAAACACCCTATGAAATTTCATTCACATCACTTGGACATTAAACTAAATATTAGTTAGTGTAGGATTAGAGTAACATCAAAGCCCTCATAGATTTTCGCATTATGCAAAACCTCTCATTTTCCTTTTGACTTAGAGCACCATGAGGATGATAGGCTGCATTCAATAATTACACCAGCAATGTTCCCTCCTGTCCACGGATAAGGCTGAGTCAGCACTTCTATTATAATCCCATCATTTCAAAAGATTTTATTACTTGTCTATAAAAATTTGTTCTAGGGTAGAATTTGGTATTAAATCCTCATCCTGGGATAAAGAGAAGAAAAACTGCTTAAACACTTGGTGACTGCTTCCTGCTTYTAGAGATAGTATATGCATTTTAAAGCAGTCAGTCAGTGCCTGAAAATTCTCTACCAGTTTTGCAATTCAAAAGCAGCTCTATTTCCTACAGTGAATGCTGGCAGGTTGCTATTAGTCTGCTTGGTGGATTTGTTCATTCTCCTTCCTGAAGCAGAGAAGGGACAAAGGGTCACAAATACAAAGCTCTGAAATCTCAGAGTAAACTTTGCGACCAGCGAAACCAGCGACCTCTGACACCAGGGCTACTGCAATGAATCCTCTGACACAGAAGAGGGGTGAGACTGTGAAAAGGAATATGTTCAAGGAGTGAGATGGGAATAAAAACAAGCCACTGGGAAAGGTTCAGTGCTTTTAAAGCAGCTACAGGTCTTGCATGTTGTATTCACTAAAAAAAATTRTTACAGAAGAGGATGAAGGGTTGAGGGAACTTTTTGCTCGTCAGGAATGGTCTGGTAGCTCACATTAGTAACATGTATCCTAAAAGCGGGATGAATTRTCTCGGATGAATTGTGTAGGGTGGGTTGAGGATATCATTCATCAGAAAAAAGACTGGTGGCTGAAGAGTAAGCTGAGAGATGTAAGTAGGGCATCCTGWGACAGCACTTTATAAACAGTTCCTGTACTGGGTTAACTCTCCAAATGGCTACCAGCAGCTATGGACAGCAGGTTGTCAGCAGAGAATGGGCTGCAAATGTGAGGCATAAACCTAAAGAGATATGAGGTAAATGCAGCACAATCATCTTCTCTGGAGCCTCACAGATAGAACATGCCTTTGGGTACTATAATTTCATTTTTCCTTCTTACTGCAGGCACTGTGAGGGTCTTTGCTCTAATTATAGAATCAGAAAATCATAGAACCAGAGATGTATAGACTGACTGGGCTGGAAGGGACGTTTAAGTATCATCTATTCCAACCCCTTTGCTGCTGGCAGGACATCTTCCACTAGGTTACTCAGAGCCCCATTCAACCTAGCCTTGAACACTACAGTGATGTTAGGGGGTGGGTATCCACCATCACTCTGGGCAACACGTTCCAGTGCCTCAGGACCCTCAATTAAAAAGAAATCATTACCATCTACAATCTAAATTTACCCTCTGTCAGTTTGAAACAATTGYCCCTTGTCCTGTCACCACAGACCCCGGTAGAAAGTGTCTCCATCTTTCTCYTAAATTCCCTTTAAATAATAAAAAGTGACAACAAGGTCTTTCTGGAGTCTTCTTATCTCCAGGCTGAACAGGYCCCGCCTGTCAGCCTGCGTTCATAGGAGATGTGCTCCAKTCCTGTGACCATCTTTCTGGCTTCCTCTGGACCCACAGATTTTCCTGCTCTGGGGACCCCCGAGCTGGATGCAGTGTTCCAGGTGGGGTCTCACCAGATGGGAGCAGAGGGGCAGAATCCCCTCCCTCACCCTGCTGACCATACTGTTTGGGATSCAGCCCAGGACACATTTGGCTTTCTGGGTTGCAAATGCTCATTGCTGACTCATGTTCATCTTTCCATCCTCCAGTATCCCCAGATCCTTCTTGGCCGGGCCACTCTCAAGCACTACATCCCCCAGCCTGTATTGGTTCAGAGGTTGCCCTGACACACAGGGCTATCTTAGAATGGGATTGTCATCCTAAGGGGCATTCAAATCAGACCTATAAATCCAGAAGCCGTTCAAAAAGCTGTATATATTTTGACATATATTTTAATGGATATGAGTATTCCTCATCAGACTTGAAAGTTCAGAACTCCCTAACCAGACCAGCTTGTAGGCTGTTAAGTCAGTTTGACCCAAAATGAGTCCTCTTTGTGCTAGAAGAGGGTGGCTGCAGCTTTTRGYATGGGAAAATATCRTATSAAAGTATCRGAAAACTCAYRCTGTGCCCTGACCTWGGGTCCAGACCTATCTCTAAAWCAAATTCTGCAGAGCAGTGGCTGCRGACCATGTGTGGTTCATGTGCATGTGAGTGGGTTAACACCAGCAGGGATGTCTGGGAGAGGCTCCATGTGTAACATGGAAAGCTCAGAGGGTGATCCACATTGTGCTGTCAGCCAAACGTCCTCAAAACTCTTCAGTTTAAGACATCAYCTCTTCATCTTTAACTTCCTTTCCCAAAGATATCTATCCTGCTTCTCCAAATTTCTGTGGTGAGATTCTAATTACATGAATAATGATTCCCTTGACATGCAGTGTATTTTACCACAGCTCTGGCACATTTCCTGGACCAGTTCAGGATGCTTTTATTTTTCAGACCTGTTAGAAGAAATTGTTTTCAGATTTCAGTTCCAACTGAAGCACTGGGCTGCTCTGAATGTGGGTCACATTATCTGTGTGGAGCAATTGAACCTTGACTTTGTATCCAACACAGGTACCATGGCTCTTCGCTGACCCCTGGCTCTGGCCCATCTTTCCACTCCCCCTCCACTATTCCTGTACTCTGCAGAGAGCTCTGTGTGTCTGGGATTATCTTTCACATTGCTTGTGTATCATGGGATCAAAATCTCGGAGGTAGCCTGTAGCTTTTCAAATGCAAAACAGCTCTTTGGTACCTAATGCTACACAAAACACTGAACACTGGGCATGAACTTGGTATTGCTTGGTGGATCTAKTTCACTGCTGGCCACTTCAGGCACACCAGAACTGGCCAATACACCAGTGTCCTCTTCAGTGAATGTGGCTAGAAGCCCAAAGAGGTGTAGGGGCACAGACATGAAGTGGTTGTGTAATAGGAAGCACCAAATCTTTAGGGGACATGCTAAAGGCAGCCTGCTGGGTGATGCTGCACTGGTCCTGCAGGACCATGTCCCTGATCCATTGTGAAAGAAAGACATTTTGCCTTTTGCCTGATCTGTGCCAATTGCTCAAAATCTGGCTGCAGTAACTGTGTTATGCTTATTTTCTCCTTAATTAGAGCTCCAGATAGGAGATCCCTGGTTAAGGAAAGACAKTGATCAGGAAGGATTACTGAGTGAAGAACTGCATTTAAGCTGTCTCGAGTTCAGCTGAACTGCTAAGAAGTCTGTTAAGTTACTGACAGAGTCATTCTTCACAGCTGTCAGCCCTTATCCATGCACTAGGAGGATCATTAATATGGCTAAAATGGAGCATCTGTCACTCTTGTGCTAGCAGGGAGCATACTTCCCATATATTCTATTTGAAGGGAGATAGGTCCCAGTTATTTAGTGTTTGCTTCAGAGGATGGTAAAATTTTACTACATTTGACTTTTGTCACTGTTGTGAAGTTTTAAAAAGAATTCTGTTCCATGCATTTGTAACGAGAAAGTTACATGTGTTTTCTTGCTACTCAGTGTCAGAATGAATCAAAGGAATGGCAAAATAAYGAAAGCTGGGAAGATAAGCAAGTATCTACCACATTTTAATTGCAAAGCTAATAAAATCAGGTTGGCATAACTTAAAATCTCTTGCTGTTGTACTCAAAAGCAATTTGAAAATCTGGATAGACAAAAAGTAAAATCAAGAGACATGAAGTGCGTCTTTAAGAAGCTGTTTATAAAYATTTGAGTTGAATTTAACCTGCTTAGCTGAATAATGCTCCCGTSTGAAACTGCATTTAGTGGAAAATTCTCTGAAGAGCACCTAAGCATCCTCTCTAGCCATARTGATTTTATAAAACCCAGCTGATTTTATCAGGTTTTAGCTGATGACTTTTCCAGTCCTACAGTAATTTTTCTCTAGTCCTTTTTGTAATATCATGGCTCATTTCTGAGTCCCACAGATATTGCAGTGGTTTGGGGTGTTTTTTTTTTTTTTTTGGTTTTTTTTTTTTTTTTTGGTTTGTTTTTGCCTTCTTTTAATGTCTCTCGTGACCTTCAAGGTAAAATAAAAATTCATAGTTTTGTGTTGAAACTGTCTGAATCATATTCATCTTAGAGTCTGCTTCAGTTTCTGACTGTTACTTGACATTTAGATTTAAATTTTTATTCTTTCACACTCTTTATTTTTGCTGATTGACTCTAGATTATATTTATTTCCTGAATATGCATTCTTTTTTTGGGTGGTAATTTACAAAACTCTTAAGTAGATTACYCTTGCATTACCCCAGTGGGTTTTGTATCAAAACATGTTGTTAATATTCAAATAAATGAAGATTACAGAGCTCAGAGTCCTGAATCCAGCACTGTGGAAACTGARCCTGAAATAATTAACTCAAATACTGGAGGTGAAATTGTAAAGCTTAATTCTGGAAACCTATTTTCAGAACTCCTCTTGGCCTTGGGCTGGAATAGATGCATTCTGTAAAAAATAAGTTCCTTTTAATAATTTTAAAGAGATTATCTTAGGGTGTTCTATCTTGATAAGGACTTTTTCCAAAGCATTCTTGAATAAGAATGGGCAGTGAGGAACTCAGATCGAAGTCCTGGTACCTTTYTTCCCGGCTCTCTAAGGTTTACCCTCATTCTGATTAATTTTATGAGAGAAGYAGTGAGAAGGATCTCACCGATGTAAGAAGAAAAAAAGCTTGTTCCAGGGGTGTGGCTTTAATTTTTTTGATATGCCAGCTCTGACTCCCTCTCACACCTTTGTGCAATAACTTGCACACTTAATAAGAGACTGGAARATGTTTCCCTTAGTTCAGTTCAAGCTCTATTTTCAGCCAAAATGGCATAAAATGCACAGCTGTTTCATGATAGAGTTCAACTAGAGCTTCTGCAAGCAAGGGGATGGGAGACTTGGAATGTCTTAAACTGACACTTTCAAAGAAATCTATTTTTTTATTAAAGCCCAATATTAAGTTGTGGCCCTACCTGCTGATTGTTTATTTAAGCACAGCCTCAYTGTAATTACACAGTTATCCTTCATATTCACAACTGAAGTTACTTTTAAAATTGCTTAAGTAAAATAATAAACCAAAGAACATGGGTTTAGCAACCTTTTTCAGATGTCTGGAAAACTCTGCTCTCAGTTTGGGGACGTACCTGCTGACACCTTGATTTC
>NW_026623247.1:444493-462609 GCF_030028575.1 Malurus melanocephalus
ATGACTTTAAGAGTTTCTCAGGCTTTCCAAACATTATTTACATATTTCAATTGCCGCAATAAATTTTGTTTGTCCTTGAGACACACAAAAGTGGTTTTAAAGGGTGATAGATAAAAAGGGGGGAAAATGGCACTTCAAATTTTTGTTTATATTTACAAACAGCAGATTTTCTAAATATTTTAAAACTCCAAACTCTTCTGTTATTCTCTTTTAGCCCCACTGGCAATTCAGATCTTCCTTGTTTTGAAACAATATGAATTTCCAGAGAAGTAGTGAAACAGCTTATAAAAAGGGACTAAAAGGTTAAGTGATTCAAAGAAGAGTTTTTTAGCATGCTCAAAACAACCCATCTTGCAGTACATTACCCTAATCATTCTGGTGGCAACAAAGCAGTCACCCTAGAAAGGAAGTGATTTGATTACACCATCCCATTGAAATGCTTTGATATTGTTGGAGGAAATGCCACATTTCCTAATGAAACATTAGGAAGGGAACTAGAAACATTTTTGACTAATGACAAATGTGGGAGAGGAAAACTGCTAGATTCTGAAAGTACTGGTTTTTAAGAAACAAATACTGTGACTTAGAAGGGAAAAAGTGCTAGAAGAGAAAATGTGCTTATCACTCATGATGACAGACAGCTGTGAAAGTGCTCCGAGCTCCTCTATGAAACAGAGATATCAATCCACTCCTAGACAAGCCAGATCAGGTACCAGAAACAGCCTCAAAATTTAAAGCTGTTCTAACTTTGCTGATATAATGTCTCAAGTAAGCGAATATGGGTTGTCTGAGTTTCTGTGGGTTAATGAGGCAGCTCTTGTAGGTGTCTCCCAGAGACTGTTTATCTGTATATATATTAACAACTCCACAGGCAACTTCTAACATGGCAGCTAGGATCTGTAGCCCCTTCACTAGTGATGTGGGATGTGGRGGCATTGTGCATATCCCATCTTTCTTAGTCTGAGCTGGACTGTGCTGTGTAAAAATTTATAATCTCAACTATTCATTAAAMCATCTAAATTCATTAGATTACCATCAGTCAATACAGAAACTAAAATATTGAGGAAATGCTTTTGGAGAGCATAACTGTGTAACTAAACTCTTTTTYCAGGCATCTACATCTCATGAACCATGATTTATTAGTGTTAAATACTTCAGAGTACTACATTCTCCATTTATCAAATGAAGGAACGGATGCATAATCTTAAAAGCAACAATTGACATTTCACATATTAAACTTCTAACAATRGCAGCTAATTAATTACAGCTCATTTAAGCTACAAAGTGAAATTGACTTCAGCCTTTGCATTAAGCTCTCCTAGAAAACAAATTTCTTATCCCCTCAAACTCGTAGTGAGTGTGGACTCTTCAGCTGGATGGGTCTTCAGGTTGGGTCCTCAACATCTTTATCCGTTTTTCCAGCCTCTCCATCCATTCATTTCTGAGCCTAGGGACAGAAACATGGATCAGCTTGTCCCCATATTTTTACAGGGAACAGATTTATACTCTTCATGTTTTCCACTGATGATATCCTTTGGTGYTTTTTCCCAGTTGTCATGCAAAGTTTCCTATCCCTTTTGAGTACTTTGCTGGATGGCACTTCAGCAGAAGATCTTAAATCCCAATGAGGGTTCACCGGAGCTTTGTGGCTCATCTTCATCTCCAGTGTGCCCTCTGTCCAGTGCCTGTGTGCCAGAGTGACTTRTCACCTGCACTGGAGATTGCCTGCTGCCATCTGCTGGGTCGCACAACCCAACACTTCCCCAGCCTCCCTTCTCCTCTGCCCTATTTGTCTTGGAGACTCTGCACTATTGAACCTTCTGTTAGACCCAGAGCAGTGATAGGTGGTCCTTTGTTTTSTTTTTGATAGTACCAGGTACCACAGAAAGACTTTCTCAAGTAGAAAAAGGAGGAGTTTCCCAACTGAGAAGCTGGAACATTGAGATTACAACAGGTACAACACGCTAGAGACAAATTCCAGTGCTCCTTTTCCCAAGGTTAGTAATGTAGGCCCATCCTTGCTCTTAATTTTCTAGTATCAATGCACAGAGAAGTATGAGGGAGACTTTGGAAAATTGCTTTCTTTCTGAATGAACTCAAGACAAAATGACTATAATAAATAACAAAGAATATGTCTTTGCATGTGCCTTCAACTTATGGAGAGTTCATGCAAAGGAAAACTGTGCTGATCTTGCTGCAGACTGCACTTTCTGCTAGTGACTGATGGAGGTGAATGTGGCTGAATGGGGTGGGTATGGGTGTGAGTGGTGGCTGCCTTGGTCAGTGTGCTTGGACTATCTGCGTTATAATGGATTTATCCCACACAGATTGAGCAATCCTAAATAATTCAAATTATTTTTCTTGTGAAAAAAAGGCCACAGAGAAAGAATGTGGGCCAGGTACACATCTGTGTTAGCTTTGCTCTAAACATAAGCCTTTAAGCTCAAGACAAGTCTGCATTATTAAATGYTGTCCTAATAACTTCAGAAAGTTTTATGCTTTGGTCTCATTTATGGAACAAGAATGAATTATTTTCCCATCATATGAAGTCATAGCTTAGACACATTACCATTAGCATCCTAATTTGGGAAGCTTTATTATTTTCTATAAATATAAATTAGTTTAATTTTTCATTGCCTGACTTAAGTATAGGTATTACTTCTTAAAAAAAATTACAATGCAAACTCAAGTAACCTTTCTGGATGCAGATTACCCACTTTGTCAGAGCACTTCTTCGCTGACGTTCTTTTTCATTTTCCACATACTGAGTTTGTTGTTCAATGGTCTTTTCCCAGAAGTTCCTCAGGTCRCTGGTCTCACAGCCCCGCACTTCATGACGCATATATTGGCTRTTCATTTTCTCTAAAGGAAGAATTTGAAACAACCATACGACAAGTTACTGGTTCCTCATCTGTTTTCACACACTGGATGTTTTAATTTTTCACAGCATTAGGGTCACGTAGYCCTTTTTAAAGTAGGATCAGGATAACTGTGGGCATGACTCACTATTTAAGCTTTTCTTTCCTAGCTCTGACACTTGAGGATTTGCTGTCTATGGTGATTTGAATTGTTACCTGAGTACCTAAAATATCTCTCACTTCCATCTGACTGTGACATTTATGTTCACAATCAGGACAGTTCTGCTGTATTCTGTAATTTAGCAATTAGGATACCTTTCACTGTACTCACAAATTTAAAAAAAAGAAAAAAAAGGAGCAAAACTTGCCATATCTAATGGGATTTTTGGCCTCATTATTTTCATGTCTCTAAAATGATAAAATGCCTACTGTTCTAATGATTTACTTCTAATCATCTTAACACTTTCTTTGGCTTTGTTTGGAAATGTAGAAAATTTATATGTCTAAAAGTATGCACATAATTTCATAAGATGCTGACCTTTACAAAATATTTCCCCCTTCTTCAATTTTCAAAACAGAAAATTCATGGAATATTTTTGTATATGTGACAATTCCTTACTTTCATCTTTAGTTAATGTCATCTTAAAAATCAATCCTGGAGTGAATCTTATCCTAGGGAAAGAATATTTGCCTCAAGATGGTTCTTCATGGGTTGACAGTAGATTCCCTCTATACCACATTGCAGCCAGAAAATTGTATCATTGTTTTCAAAACTTCATTAAATATGAAATTAATACATCCATGCCGCCTTTCAAATTGCTATGTGCTTTTGCATGAACATGCCATTATAATATTTTCCAGAACATTACATTTTTTAACAAGTATTTAGGGCTCTGTCATGCATGTTTGAATTCATGGCAATTATTTGTAATTTATTTTAAACAGAACCGTGGAGAGATGGTAAACAAGCCCCTCAAGGCTAACTTGGAAAAGCTTGAAGAAACTGTTGCCATTCCCCTGCCAGGCATCATAAGAAAACACGAATTTGGGAACTGATAATCTTTACATAATTGGCTGTTTTTTGAGAAATTGACAGACACATTATAAAGACTCCATGAGCAGAGGAGGAAACCAGCACTTTTTAAGAGGTCTGTTTTTTGCTAGGATTTCCCTGTGCCTCGCCTGTGTTCCCTGTAAAACCTTCACATATCAAATCATGGCCTCCAAATGACAGAGGCACAGTGTGTGAGCCTGACTCTTGCAGAAGAGAATTACTGAGACTGTTTTCATGAAGAAGAGAATTRCTGAGCATTTTTTCAGGTCCTGAACAAATTATGGCTGGATGTATAAGTGTTGACATTAGCCTGTAATGTGATTTGCAAGTATTGCTGAACACCTCCAGCTGTGCTAGGGGATAACCAATTCCAGGTCCAAAAGTTCACTTAATACAAGAATATATTTTCCTCAAATAAATGTATTCTATAAATATCCACATATATATCAATGCAAACCCAAATGTTTCCTCCCAGGTGGCAGTTAGTACCCTTTTAAAGTTTTTGTGTACCAGGAATAAACTACAAATGTATGAAAAGGATATGGTAAAAGCCATCTAAGTAAAACGGATGGACTTTCCACCATAGGAGTTAATCTCTAGAAATAACTCTTCCTGGAGTGCAGGAAGAAAAATTCCTGTATATACCTGGGCCTCCAACATAAACTGACAGGGAATAATGTCTTCTGGTTTCTTTGTCAGAAGATATACCAATGCATAATAACTTCATCCTTCTGAATTATTACGAATTCCTGTCTAATATACTGTGCATGCATCTTTTATGCATATATATATATATATATATGTATGTATGTATGTATATGTATATGAGGGTAAATTTCACTCCTGTATAAAGTGAAATTATGGAACTTGCTGTATGAGGTGTAATTGAGCCCAAGAGCATACTTTAAGAATACACATATCCTTTACTGGTTTTTAATGCTCTSTCTCCTGATTTGATAGTATATGTTCTTGGTACTGACTTTAATGCATTTTGTAGATGTGCCTTTCCAACACCTCCCCCCACAGTAAAAAAAATACCAAGGAAAAAATTTAAAACCCATAAAAGAGATATTCAGAAGTAGTTTCCATTGCTATTCACCTTACATCTGGTGCTGGCAGTGTCTAGAAGAATGTTAGAACCCTGTTGAGACAAAGGAGTGTGTATATTACGGGGGTCTTATATTTTTTGTGGAGGAGGGGGAGGGTGGGGCAGGAAAAGGAATTAGTGCTTTTCTCTCTCTAGCATCTGTGGTATTTTCTTTGTGTGTGCTTGATCAGGCACACTAAGAACATTGTCCAAGTAATTCTTCTTTCCTGACATTTCATATTGGGTTAACGTATGGTATATTGGTGCTGAATTTTCCTCAGCTCTTAATATTCTTTATTTTCATTCCCCCTTTGAGTGTTGGAGAACACTCAAATATGTTCAAGTAGGTATCAAAGTTACTGAACACAGATCATTACTGATCCTTATATGTCCTTGATAAACACAATATGTAAATATGCCAGTAATTGCTTCTCTGAGCTGTAGAATCACCTGATCCTAAATCACCTTATATTCTGAATTATCTATTTGAGCCCATTCACATGATGGTTGTAGGAGCTGCACGACCTCCCTGAAATAACTCACCTCATTTTTTTTGCTTTTATGTATCACGTGCATAGACATTTGAATTCGCCTCTGTCCTGCCAYCCATTTCAAAGGTGTTGCCATAAACCTTCATGGAGAGTGAATAGTCAGGRATATTGGACCTCATCCATCAGTATTTCCCTAGCTCTCATATTTTTCCCTCCTGCTTCAGCTTTTTTTCAGAGGGGAGTAGCAGGACTTAAGCCTGTTTTGTGACTTGGCAGCTGCAGTTATCACCTGGAAACAGTTTATTTTCATGCCTTGAAGCCCCATTCAAAGTAGTTAGGATAAGGGACCTCATTTAATAGGGAAAGAGAAGAATGGAAAAGACTTCATGGAAGCAGCCTCCAAAGCAGCCTGAACAAATAATGTCATTGTGATGCAACAGGTGAACAGAAATACACCATTAAAGCACATAGGTCGTTGTGATTCSTTGTTATAGATCTTGCAGGTGGTTCTGACTTGAACTGCCCTGCCACAGCTAGGACTGAATGAAGTTTCATTTAAGCCTCTAGTGACAATCCTTCAAGAGAGCAGTAATGAGAGGTTCTTTCTGATAATCTTCTCTGACAGAGCCCTGGTTGCAAGCCAACGAACARAYRCAGGTGCTCTCAAATGAATAACRCGATAAACTCTAGGAAGGTTTAATSCAACACATGATGAAGATGATTGCTTATTTTTAGATTTAATAATTTTAGAGCAGGTTGATATTWTCTAGCCTCAGTTTGCTAAAGGAGGTCTTACAAAGTTAGGGGAAGCTGTGACACCGGCACTGTTAGCTGGGGCTCAAAAATTATGTTGGTAGAACAAAAGAGGAATGTAAGATCAATTTGATGTGACATCCTGACTTCTTTGTAAAAAAAAAAATAAAAATCAATAGTTTGAGGCTGAAATTCACTGTTTCTGTGAGAAACCATTACCACTACCAGAAAAACACTTTCTCATAGAAAGAATTAGGAGTCAAAAGTTTCTCAGCTAGAAGACACTATGTAAAGAAAAGTGTGGATTTTCTTCCTGTGGAAGAACACATTGTTATGTGAAATGTATTTTTTAATTTTACAATGCATCTAATGAGTCAAGAGAGCTATTTTTCCCCTTCTTGTGTTTCTTGCAAAGCACAGTCAGAGTTTTTAGGGTGTTTTGCATTCCCCCAGAAATAATACAATGTTTAATTAATCTGACTTTATTTGGACCATGCTTTGTGACTACGGTTATTATATATGCATTGAATAATGAAGATTGAATGATATATAGGAGAGAAGACTATCTATGCTAATGATAGTGTTTGGTGTAAAAGCAATCAGAAATCTGTTTTGATTTTTTCAAAATAGGACTAATCATCATAGCCATGATTTTCTTCTTTTTCCTTGGGTCTAGGATACACCATTTATCTTCTGCTTCTGCAGCTGGCAGTAATTCACATCTCAGAGGGCTGAATGAAACTCGTTTTGAGTTGCTGCCTTGTGGAAGCAAGCCAGTTTCAAGTCTCCAGACCAGACTATGGTTAAAACTGTTTTTGACCAGACTATGGTTAAAACTGTTTTTAACCAGACTCTGGTTAAAACTGTTCAGAGGCAGAAGAAAGCACTTTAGTTTAATCCCCTGTACTCTTTGGTTTGTGTGGCAGGTTGCACAGTCAGTTCATCTCACGGGGGCCTGAGCCTTGCAGGGAGGCTTGAGAGAGAGGTTTCTCACAGCTTGCTCTCACAGCTGGTTCTTCCGTGCTGCCTCGTTTGTGAGCAGTAACAGGAGACAGTCTGAAGCACCTGCCTGAGGATGGGGAAGGCTGGTATGGTCTTCCGGTGCACACAAGTCCCTAACTGTGCTAGTTTCTTCAAAAATGTATCTCTACAGCAAAGATGTGTGACTTTCCATGTAAATCGTACGGTTTTATTTTCATTTGCAATTAAAGATTATCAATCTATGCTTTTTCTTTGTAAACAGTATTATCTAGAGTTTGCTATAAAGTGAAGGAATTCTGAGYGAGTGTTTTATTCTGCCATCAGTGTTTCCTATTTAGGCAGTATTCAAAGTATATTCTCTTACCAGGATGCGTTTTCAGTCAGGAGGTGGTTCTTCGGGTATAAATATCAATCAATTTAATTGGGCTTCTCCACGTATTTTCTGTGTATGAAACCATACTGACATGTGGATGAGAAATACTAGTAGGAGTTACAGGTATGCATCTAGCAAATTATTTCTCACAGGCAGGTTAAACAGTTTTAATATTTTWAAATGTTTTAATTCAAGTGCTAGGTAGCGTTCTCTACTCAACCATTATCCTTTTCCCTAATTCCCACAATCCTCCATCACTTTTCTGTGAAATTGGATGTATTGGAGCCTGTTTTTTCTAATATGGAGAATACCTGTTTTTCAAATGCTTTGCACTGATACAAAGTTTGTACCACTGCTCGTATGACACCTTTATGACAAGCAAATATGTTAAGACAAGGCTTGTGATAGCAACGTGGTTTTTGCACCTCATACTGCTGCATGTCAATATMAACGCCTTTGAGTGCCATGCACTGTCCTTTATTCTGTCCTTCTCATCTGATGGGCTTCAATTCTCTTTATCTACTTTCACTTTTCTCTGGATATCAGACACCTGAACAATGGAATAATCAAACTGGAGGGAAACAATTTTCTGTCTTGTTTTTCTATACTAGAGGGCTCAGCATTCTCCCAGCTGAAGATTAAAATTCTTAAAACCTGAACAAAACCCTTGAGGAATCAACACTTTCACTTCCCTCCAGGTCATCCATTCATTTGTTGCTATSCTAGTTCTGCTCCCATGCCTTATTTATTACTTGCTATCTTCTACACTGCAGTCCTCACTGTTCCTTCTCCCTCAGCCTGCAGCCAAGGGTTTTCCTTTTCTTTTCCCTTCTCTTGAGCATCATGTCTCTTGAGCTTCTCCTCCTGTCCTCTCCACCTCCCAAGCCAGCCCTCCAGCTTAACCYGACTGATTTGGACCTCTGCTTTCAAACACCTTTCTGTTTTTCCCCAGGTCTTTTGTTCCATCTGGAAAATATTTTTCCACTTCTCACTAGAGCTGCATTTCAGAGAATGATAGAACAAGTTGAGTTGGAAGAGACCTACAAGGATCATCAAGTCCWACTCTTGGCCCTGCACAAGACAWCCTCAAGARTCACACCCWGTGCCTGAGAGTATTGTCCAAATGCTCTTGAACTCTGTCAGGCTGTGCTGTGGGGAGCCTGTGCCAGTGCCCAGCCACCCTCTGGGTGAAGAATCTTTTCCTGATATCCAACCTAAACCTTCCCTGATACAACTTCAGGTTGTTMTTTCAGGTCCTGTCATTGGTCACAAGAGTGAAGAGATCAGTGCCTGCCCCTCCTCTTCCCATCACAAGGAAGCTGAACACTGCAATGAGATCCATCCTCAGTCTCATCTCCTCCAGCCTGAACACATCAAGAGACCTCAGCTGCTTCTCACAGGCTTCTCCTCCAGACCCTTCACTATCCTTGCTACCCTCCTTTGGYTGCTCTTTAGTAGCTTTTTGTCTTTTTTAYATTGTGGTGTCCAAAACTGCACTCATGCATATATCACTAAACTATCCCTGGAGAATCTTTTTATCACTGCTCTKCCCCTCCAGCTTTTCCTACTCCCTGCATCCACACATCCTGCCACTGGCATGCACCAACAGGAATAAGGTGGCAATTGCACAGAGGTGAGCATTAAGTGAACAGGTATTCACATGTGATATGTAATACAGAATGTCCAAAAGACTTTTCTGAGCTTTCTGCAGATTATTTGTCTTTTGTTGACTTTTAATTTTGAGTATCTAAGCATATTTAAAGTGGCTTACAAGTTTGCTTACAAGATCAAATATAATTTCTGATCATTAGACTTTCCCCACTGCCAGATACATTTGAAGCCTGATCCTATGAACTACTGAATTCATAAGATCAAGAATATAGAATAAATTAATATTTACTAGTCAAGGACCTTGAATGCACTTGGTTTTGTTTGATTTTTGAGTATGGGAAGACTCAGTGGTCTAGGATCAAAGAAGAYAAATTTTGCCCAGGGCTTGTGTTCTTTATTAGATCACCTAGTTCAGAGGAAACATGCAAGAGAATCCTCTCCTGATTCATGTGAAGGTGTCTACCACTGAATRAAAATGCCTTTCAGCAGCAGATCACTTGTTAAAAAACCTTTGAGACATGAGTATGTGTGTAACCTTGGCTACCGTTTAGCCCATCAGTTTAACTACCTTCAGCCACATCTCTTGGTGTTTTATTCAGGATTGTGATATGGAAATTATCTGTAAATATTTTTTCTGTATCAGTGCTACTCAGCTTCTTTAGAATTCCGCTAAACTGGGCACTCTTCCCTGGCATTTCCTCACACTCTCATCTTTCCTAGAATATACTTTCACGAGAATTAAAATTAGAGAACAAATGCATTTCTTGATCACGTTATTATGGAAAACTCTCTACAAAAACAAATACTTCCTTACCTTTGGAGCTGGACTCTTCTTCCAAATAAATTCTCTGTGTGACACAAACAAACGAGGAATATTACCTCTGCAGCCGTGGCTTCTGCAGTGTCACAGGGCAGTAATGAAATGCATCCCTCGGTACTTTTTATTTGAAGTGGGGGTAACATAAATCCTTCATCGTATCAAGGCTATTTTGAACAGAACCAGCAGCGAGATAAGATCATTTAATGAACTTTGCAGCCCCCTGCCTGAGATGACCGTGAAACACAGGCCCCCTTGAGAGCATGCATCCCTCCCACACTGGCAGATACCTCAAAGAGCATGACTTGGCAAGTGATGAGAATTTTCTTTAAAATGCCTGCTAGCGTTATCCATTTTAATAATCTTCTATGAAGCTTGAAAAATTCCACACTACTGTCTTAGCTGTAATGGAGGCTGAAATGGTGTGACAAATCACACTTGGTTTTGCATTACAGGGCTACTTACAGAAGTATGMGGTACTTTGGAGTTGTTAATCTAAGGATGTGTGCTTGATTATGACCTATCACAAAATCTGTTCTCTTCGAGGCAATTGTCATAGGAATTGTCTGTATGGTTACTTTAGCTGACGGAATGCATTAAAGCAGCACTAGTTTTACCATTTGGAGTTGTTATAACTCTATTGCAGATGAATGCTTGTATCATTACATTTCATTTTCTGAGGAAAATGTTTTGTAGGTTTGGCTGATGACAGATGCATGCATTTATCTCAGTTTTCATTAAATCCATCTACATTGCTGATATACCATATGTGACTGCTGGCTTAAGTAGTTCTTATACAACTGCTGATTATTTTAACCTTCCTTTGCTGTAATTTTTCAAACCCCAAGTAGCAAAAGCAGCCATTAGATGGATGCTTTCTGTAGTTGATATTTTTTTTTTTCCTCTGCAATTTCCTTTGCAGCAGAAAACCCTGTGCAAAGCCTAGCAGCTGCCACRTTTCTGTGTCAAGGAAAATTCCATCTATTTCCAAAAACTGGTCAATTCATTTAARTCCTTAGAAACAATACCTATTAACTTTCTCTTGTGAAAGATAAATGACTGTGTGTCATTCCACCCAATATCATATGAAGACAAAAATCAGCTCTTCCCTTCACACATATGATAACAAAGGTAATGGGGTCTCAGAACTTTAGGACCCTTATACATATGTGGCATTGTAAAAAAAGAAAACCACAACATATCATAGGTAAAGCTGACTGTTCTATTTTTGGAAAATCAGCTGGCTGGCTTTAGAAATCACAGACAAAATCTTCTGGTGAATATTGAAACCATATGATATTATAAAAAGAAGTTGAAGCCCAGGCTTGATACAGCAGTGGTGCTAAYATCCATGATGATGCAGAGCAACAGAACTGCTTCTGTGCCCTTTGACTCAGAGCTTGAGAACCATTTCCTTCTTACTAAACCCATCTAGCTAAATTTGCAATTAATTTGAGGGTTTGTTTTGCTTTTAATGCTATAATGTAGTCAATAGCTTCCGTAAACATCTGCAAGGACCAAATTTCAGTGTCCAGGCTTCATCAGACCACAACATGKGTTTCTGGACAGATATTCTCTAGATGCACTGACATTTGTGCAGTTCAGATGCCTGGTGTAAAGGACAGCCAAAATGTGATAAGACATTGCACACGCTCTGGTCATCTGCAGTAGATTAGTTACGTTGTTTGTTACACTGCTGACTTTGTATTTGCAAAGAACATTTCATCTGTGCATTCACAGTGACCTCTTGTGCAAGACAAACGGTGCATCCAGAAATCCTGGACAGAACTAGTATTCTGCTGGGCTACCCACATCTGGAAAAGAGGTCAGGTGACAGGTGACTGGAAAGACATAGTTTGCTCTCAAAAGCAGGGCAGCTGTCAAGTAAACTTTTATATGCTGAAAACTATTCCAGCTGTTTGTGCACCTCAGCCCTTGTTTACTTCATCAGCAAATCTCAGAGCTGCTTACCAGAACCTGCTTGTATAACAGCTCTCATCTCTGGTTTGCAAAAGTGCTTGTAAACACCTACTTACTGTCATTGGCAGAGACCACAGAAGAATATGCAAAATAATTGATGGAATGTAAACCYTTGCTGGGTCCTGAGTGTTGCTTGTCCACAGGAATCAGATCACGCTTTGGTGTTCTGACTGTGTGCTGTTGTTCATGTGTGGGAGAGCTGGAAATAAAAGTAGCCGGCAGTTCTTACTCTGGCACAAGTAATCTTGGTACATTCAGCCTGTATTTTGTCAGCCTGACCCCTTCACTCTGTGGGTGTTTTTAGATCTGATGCTAAAGAAGGGGAGGTGAAAGGACAAGACATTTCGCCAAATCTTGCCAATTAGATAAACATCTCATGCCTCTTTACTTTGATGCTAGAGAAAATGAAATCCAGAGAAGTTAAGTTTTTTATGCAGACATTGTTCCATGTTGTTGGGGTAGCTTCCTTTGATATTCACTGTCCATACGATGTTCAYATCTTGCTCTGGATTGATGCAGTGGCTGTTAGAAAGTCATGAAGGCAGATTTCTGTCGGTATGTCAGTTGGTCAAGGAGCAGCACAGGTCAYGCATCTCCATCAACCTTCACAAATTCCAGAATGGAGCAGATTACTTAGATGGCAAGTAGGAGTCTGATCAGTTTGGGTGTCCATCTGTAGCTGGACCYTGTCTGGATTCCAGACACCTATCAAAGCCTCTCTCACACCCCTTCACAAAAGGATGGGGAGAGAAAATACAGTGAAGATTCATGAGCTGAGATAAGGACTGGGAAAGATCACCCACCAAATTGTATCACAGGCAAAACAGATGTGAACTGGGGGTACTAATTTCATTTATTAACCACAAAATCAGAGCAGGATAATGAGAAGTAAAATAAATCTTAAAAACACCTTTTCCCTACTCCTTCCTTCTTCATGAGCTCTGCCTCATCCCCTCCAGCAATATGGATAGATGGGGAATGGGGGTTGCAGTCAGTTMATCACAGGTTCCTGCTGCTGCTCAGGGAGAGTAGTGCTTCCCCTGCCCCAGTGTGGGTCCTCCCCACAGGAGAGAGTTCCCCACAAACTTCTCCAATGTGAGTCCAACCCACAGGCAGCATGCCTCCACAAATTGCTCTAATGTGTATTCTCACATGTTCTCACTCTGCTCTTCTCTGGCCACAATTACATCTGTACAGTAACTGTTTTTCCCTTAAATATGCCATCCCAGAGGTGCTACCACCATTTCTAATTGGCCCAGCCTTGGCCAGTAGCACACCCATCTTTGAAGCTGCCAGGSACTGGCTCTGCTGGACATAGTGCTTATGTCCAGCTCATGGAAGCCACCCCTGYATCCCCCMCTGCTACCAAAACCTGGCCACAGAAACCCAACACAYTACCTTCCCAAGAAAGCTGATTGTTAACTGGTTTTCATGCTTCTGTAAATATTTGCAGGGTGAGGTTTTCACAACCTGCCTTGGAATTSCTTTAGTAAGTATAGTACTCCAGGGTGAAAGAGCAGGCAGGATGTTCCTTGACAGACTGTCCTGCAGCCAATACCTTGCTGGRGCATGGTGTTTCCCCATCTCCTGCTGCACATGGATTGATTTGGACCCTGCTGTGTTGTGTTGGCATCTCTGAGACTACATCTGGAGTACACACCTGCTTAAGGGTTTTTAGCCCTGCCTGCTAAATATGACACTGAGTGTTGGACTAAAGTGTATGAAAAAAATTGTCATGACTGGAGAACTGAAAGGGTCACTTAATTTCACTGAGGTTTATRAACTCATGTTTCCTCTTTTGGGGCAAGCCTTGGGTGGGGTGGCAGGGACCATTTTAAATAAGACCAAAAMGATCAGGATTAAGTAGGGGCTGGAATTTCACTTTGCA
Source organism: Malurus melanocephalus (assembly GCF_030028575.1). NCBI lineage: Eukaryota > Metazoa > Chordata > Aves > Passeriformes > Maluridae > Malurus > Malurus melanocephalus. The sequence continues at coordinate 458,387 of NW_026623247.1, forward strand.
TACAAGAATATCTTTTATCTAWACTGAATTTTTCCTCTGAATGCTTTCTCAATGTTGCATACATCATATCACCCATGCATATGACACACAATTGTTTTCTTTATAAATACCTCTTATAGGATAATCTCAAGGTCAGTAAAGTAGCAGATTGAAGAGCTGACATGTTTTATTAGCAGAATGAAACTTCTTATTGATACCAGTTACATGACGCCTACAACATTTACAGAGAGTGCTTAATGTTTATTGTAATCATGATAATGCCTTTGTGCAATCAGAAAAATTAGATATGTAAGATCCTCTAGCACCTTTTCCTAATTCTCTTGTTAGKTGCCTGCCTGCAGCTTTTTCATGACTGTTTTTTTTCCCAGAACTGTAAAGTTTTCAAGCAGTTTAAATTGCGTCAAGCTGGAATTTACACACTGGAGCTGCTAGATACACAGATGCTTCCCCATGGAAGTGTAATTAGCCTGGCTCTGTGCACTGCAGGGGAGATTTTTGCKGCAAAGGAAGGAAAAAGCTCTGGTGTCACCTCCTCTCTCCTAGCACTTCTGTGTTTTTGACACTACTTTGCAGTCCAAATGAACTTCTACAGTGACCTGTCCAGAAAGGCTCCCATGAAGTGTTGAATTTGGTTGCAATTTTGACATGAATGTTTTTCCATCTTATTTTGACACTGGAGTTGGACCAAAATTGCTCTAGACACCCTCAGGCATCAGTTTAATGAGTGTAGGAGAGAGGTTTTTGATCCTCTGTTAAAATCAGCCAATGCAGACCCTGCTCTAGTGCACACGCAGTTTGAGCTGGGGTTGAGGCATAAAAACTGTGGTGAGAAATCTCAGGGGAGTAATCCAGCATCTGACGGGGGTTTTTTTTATAGCATTGTAGTTCACATATATCCAAAGTTTAGGTGCTTCAGTTAGAAAAAGTTAAATGGGTTGAACTGGAGCTGTTGGAGATATCAAACTTGCTGCTAAAAATTAACAAAGGTACACAGCGACTTTGCTAATGCTATTAATTTTGATGGGATGGCAACAGATATGTTGGTGATAGGGAATTAGAGAATTAAGGCAGTGTATTAATTGCATTTGTCTTCTTTTAATATCCCAYAGATCTTTAGTGTCTGAGCATTCTGTATCACAGGAAGAGGCAAATGCTACTTCATTGTTTTCTTTATGGAAGCTCAAATAATCTATGGATAAGTTTGAACTATTTTACTTGGGTAGAAGGTAAGGTAAGAAGAGGCAATACAGAGGTTCCTGTACATTCATTTAAGAGTAATTTTGATGGTCAAGGATAGATCTRTGCTTGCAATTCCTTTGTAAATTCCACAGGGACAGTGAAGCTGCACGCCTGCTGTGCACCAGCGGAACCCCAGCTTTAACTCAGCTCAAACTCTACTTAGAAYCAAGCATGGATATACTCAGATGCAGTCACTTTGTTTCTATCAATGTGTCAGAGGGAAAGGATCTGGCAGCACTGCATCTCAGGGCTTTRCCACCTCAATTAACTGAGATGATAAGCAGGCTGTCTTTTGCTGCTTCTTGGCTCCTGTTGAGACTGTATCAGCATTAAAGAATGTTCTGTCTGGCCTGAGAGTTCGAACACCAATGTGAGGTCTGAGGGCCAATTATGCCTTTTGTGAGCTTCCTGCAAGAAATCTGATTTAACTCTTGCACTCAATCCAGTAAAGAAAAGTAATATTGGGTATGAAAAGTTGTCACCAACATGTTTCTTGTAAACACTGAGAACCAAACTGACCATTACCTCACAGAACCTGCCATTATAAAAGTTTCTTGCTAGAACAATTCTCAGTGAGCAAAGATTGCYGGCAAGATTACAAAGGTGCCAGGTATGTGTTAAGTAACACCCAAGTCATGGCAGATTAAGATCTAGTTGCTACAGGAGAGCAAGGAGTGGCTTGGGCCATCACAAAATAGCGGATGACATGCCCAGCACTGCAAAACTTCTGCTTGTTTAGTTGCCAAGACCTGCTGTGTGACCACTTTGGAGACACASATCTGCCATCTGTGAAACAACCAAACTTCAAGGAGAGGTGAAAGCAAATAGAAACCTTGGCGTCTTTTTTTTTTTTTGTTTCTTTTCCTCTGCATAAAGGTTAACTTGCATAGTTAATGCAAACTAGATTAAAATGATTTTAAATGTGAATGCTGGGGCAAATTAGACCACTTAGTCGATWTCCTAAGTATGGACTTAAATGCCTAATATTATGCATCAGAAGTTGCATCTTTTGTTTATAGTTGTTGAAAGAGGACCACTGTAACTTTAAAGGCAATAAAAAAATGTTACATCAGCCATGAACATTTTTCTGAACATAAACAGAATACTTTCCTTGTCTGTTGTATACACATGTATTGCTGATAAAATTTTAAAATGTTTAATGTGACAGACATATCGATCAAATTAATTCAAAGACCTATTATATCCCTAGTGATGTCCAAACGAGCCTTCACAGAACGCATTTTATGAAGTCTTTAACTGGAAGACAAAATTTCTTCAATGCAAKTTTGACCTAYGCWGAAGTTGTTCTAGAGCTGGTTTACCCAGAAATAATCTCTCTTTCCAGGAACTGAGTAAGGATTGAATATGCTCAGAAAATTCATCAGAGTCGTGTTATTGTGTAAGTGTGTTCTCAGAGCACATCCCCATATTTAGTTCTGCTCCCTGGTCCACTTCTTTCCTGTTCCATGTGAACACAGAAGTGCTAGTGGAGAGGCATGGGTGGTGGTCACTAAATGTCCTGTTCCTGGCYTGTGTTTGTGTCCCTCTTGTGTCAACAGCCACTCTGCAGCTGAAGACCTTGCTTTGTGCATAGTGTGGATTAATGGATCTTGCTGGATGAAGTACACAGTTCAGATTTGGAGGAAAGCTGCCAGGAGGTGGCCCAAGAATACCTTTGTCAGARGAGACCAGTTTGCCTTTCATTGTTCTAGCTGCAAGTCTGGATGGATCTGACCCTAAYAGCACTGGCATGACTGGGAAATGGCTAACAGTGGATGAGGAGACAGCTAAGGTATCCAACAACTTTTTTACCTCAGTTTTCAACAGACATCTCTCTTCCCACCCCTCTGCCACAAATGGACTTCAAGATAGGAACTGTGGGAGCGAAGTCCCTCCCATTGTAAGGCTCAGGTTCATGACCCCCTGAGGAACCTGAATGTACAYTAGTTTTTGGGACCTGACAAGATGTATTCCAGTCCTGAGGAAATTGGCTGGTGTAACCCCCAAGCCACCCTCCATGGTATTTGAAAAGTCGCGGCAGTCTGGTAAAGTTCCAGGTAACTGGAAGAAGGGAGGCAGGGCACCCATTTTTAAAATGGGAAGAAAGAGAGATGCTGGAAGCTACTGACCTGTAAACYCCCACTCTATGCCTGGGAAGATCATAGGACAGTTCCTCCTAGATGCTSGGACATGGAGAAGAGAAAGGTGACTCAAGACAACCAGCACAGCTGCACCAAGCTGAGCAGCCCAGTGGCCTCCTATGATGGAGTGACTCCATCAGTGGACAAGGGAAGGGCCATGGAGGTCATCTATCTTAATGCCTTTTCAGTAGGATGTGGTAGAGTGAAGGGTAATGGTTTTAAACTGAAAGAGAATGTATTCAAACTAAATAAAAGGAAGAATTATTTTATAGTGAGGCTACTGAAACGCTGGAACGGATTGCCTAGTTCGTGGCGGATGACCTACCCCTGGAAACATTCAAGATCAGGTTGGACAGGGGTCTGAGCAACCTCATCTCATGGAAGGTGTCACTGTCTGTGTCGGGGACATAGGATTAGATGGCTTTGAAGATCCGCTCCAACACAAAGTGTTCTAAGATTCCATGATTCCATCCGACAACAGAGGATAAGGACAACCTTCTTCTGCCAGGTTTGCAGAAGAATTAATAATTAAATGAACCAGTCATTAAATGAACCAGTAAAATTAGGAACTTTTAAGTGTTTAAAGGCTATTTACACCTGAAACAAGACCTGTGAGCAACAGGAGGAAATATACTTTTTGCTTTCCCCCTGTGTTTAGAATGTTTTTGTCTTGAAGGGAAGATTACTCTTGTCAGAATTCATGTCATTGTCACTTCTGATCAGGGCAACACAGCACCCACGGGACTTCACCACTCAGCGAATATGTTAGCTATACTACTTCATGCGCAAAAGCCAGGGTTTTTTTCTTTTGGGTTGGTTTTTTTTTTTTTTTTTTTTTTTTTT
>NW_026623247.1:462623-476803 GCF_030028575.1 Malurus melanocephalus
AGGAAGACTAAGAGAAATTCCTTTTGAAGATTTTTTTAGTGTTGATTTTATTTACAGAGAGGTCAGCTGCTTTGTAGCACCAGAAGAAAGCCAAGCCAATGTTGTTTACCAGTACAGGAAAACAAAATTCTTGTTTTTCCACAGCTGCTGTGTTGCTGTTTTTTTTTTTTTTTTTTTTCTTCCCACTCTCACTCCAGTTCTTTCCACAGACTAACCTCTCAAAGATTCTGGCCATTGTGTTTTACATACACATAAAGATTTATGACACCAAACTCTTCTGGAAAACTACCTATTTTAATGGGATGAGAGAACCTGACCCTATATTATGTATCAGTTGTCTTCTAGCTGTGAATACCATTAATGCAGTACATTTTCTGTACATGCTGTGCATGTCTTTCAAGTAGATATCAGGCATCTGAGGCAGCTGCTGACTTTCTTGTCAGACAGCTGCCTCATGGATGAAGGCATTAGATGATTRTGGAAGTTCCTAGTGGAAGTGCATTAAATTGAGCACTTTGGGCTAGTAGGGTGAAGACAAGAAAGTGTGGACATCTCTGAGAAGTCCTTAAGTGCGTTGTTCTCTTGTTGCATCTATGTTTTTTTTTCAAACTCTGCCACAAGTCATGTAGATATTCTTGGGACCTTGGGCTGAGCAACCAGAGCACACTTTGGTGAGTCATGAGTGCTTAGCAGCTCTGAAAATGAAAAACCATATGGACAAAGGAGACTGCTATTACAAAGAGTGCAAAAAATCCCTCTTACGTGCTGGCGTTAAGGTAACTACGTAACTCAATGACCCTACAAAAGAAAAAGGCCTGAAATAGCAACCTCCTTCAATATAAAATAAGCCCCATGAAATCAGTACCAAAGGTTTCTCTGATCCTGGCAAGAAGGCTGCCAGTGCCAAGAGTGCAGCGTGAATTCCCTTGTTACTCCCCCATTGGACTTCATCCTCACGATCTTGTGTAGGCTGTTGGGAGATATGTTATTCTCATCACAAAAACAGATCTTGTTTATCTTCATCCTTCATAGGTGTTTTTCAATAGTCCTGCCACTATTTGGAAACTAAATTAAAAAAAAAAAAAATTTATTGGAGTTTACCATTTGTTTTCAAGGAACTTGAGTCTTTTTGGCGAATTTGATTGGCAGTACCTCTTTATGAAGAAATTGGTCTTCCCTTTCCAGATTTATTTTCTGGAATGAATTTTCAGGCTTGTGGTTGCCACAACCGCCTAAGAGGGAGAAATCTGAGGTGTTTTTTTAACCAKGTTACTGTAAAAATGTCTTAAAAACTTATTAGTTGTATATTATGGGTTGTTATTCCTTCCTGAAACACAAATTCTGATGGAGAATAAATAGGGGACCAAAGAAATGTCCTACAAGCCAGTGTATGCAGAAGCATTGACTCTTCAATCAAAATTAAATCCTACCCATTATCTATAAAATCCTCTGTTGCAATTTTCAGCCATAACTGAAAAAATCTTTCCTGCTGTGGTACATGGTTGGATTAAGGATGAGCAGTAACATTTACCAGTTTAGCAATATGTTATTGCTCCTGCATTTTGTTTTCCTAAATTGCCTCTTAAACCCAATCTTAAAAGAAAACTTATTCAAATTCCTTGTTCAATCAACTGGATCTTAGAGCTGATYTCTCCCTACCTTTCCTTCAGGCTGTTCCTGAAACTCAGTTCCCTTGGCTCTTCTTGGTGACTCTTCTTTATAGAAGGAGTAGAAATCAGATCTTGGATATTTTGAGTTTCATCTGAATTTGCAGGAGAGGGCAGACTCTGTGGGAGATGATCCGACACAGATCCGTGAGCATGTCAGCTCCATGTCACAGTTAGAAGCATTTTGGGCAGAAAACAGTTTTATATATCAGAAAAGAAGATGAGTTAACTTTGTTACTCAGAAATGAATGGGTAACACATCCCCAGAGGGATGTTTGTGGGTTTGCAGGCAGACTATGGCAAGGAGAGAACAAATAGGTAGTGAGACAATAATAGAGCAATATATGAAAGATTCTTGGAAGAAGAGATAAAAAAATGTGCCAGTTTCTTTTTAATGGGTACACACGTGATGTTAGCCTAGCTGTACCCTTAAGGGTATTATATGAAGYTGGAAAGTGGGTATCTGGCATAAACTTTCCATCAACTCACAGAAGGTTCATCCAGAGTACCATACAATTTTTCCTTACCTTAACGTTTCTGTGATTTGGGATACACTGGGAAAACTAACATGCTGGTCTATTTTACTCTAAATTCCTGAAAGCATTATCACAGGCAGAGCTATTTACTCACAGCTTTTTATAAGGTTAAAGCAACCCTTTAGTTCGCCTAGCAGCCATTCTCATCAGTATTCACGAGCAGAAATAAAAGAGACCAGGCAGCATATATGACAGTGACTGTTTCAGTATATTTTGAATTATTGAAGAAATATTTTTATTGTAGCTAAGATAATCACATATGCAGAATATCAAGGTCAGCGCACAAGAGTGTTAAGGAAAAACAATAAATGCCACAGAAAACTAATTTATCTCTTGGGAATGTTATTTCACACACTGACACATTTTCCTCTTTATCATCAATCTATAAGACTGAGTTCTGTGAAGTGCTTTAATTAACCTATCATGATGTGCTTATTTATGTTGTCTCAAAATGATGTTATCAAAATACAATAGTCTTTTTTTCTACCTCCACTCTATAAAATACCCTAAGATCCAAATATTTTTCAAACAAATATTTTCAAGCCTATTTTATATGTTTATCTTGAAAAGCTGTCAAACTTTAATTGTCAGCAGCCAGGCAAAGCATACACTCTTGAAAAGTAACAAGTCCCCGTTACTTCTTTTCATCTGGCTATCTGATAAAATTCCTTTAAAATTAGTATTCAACACCTCGGAATCCATGCACACAGAGCTGGTATAATTTGTCTTTCTGACACACTTAACCCAGCAAGTGGGTTCCTTAGTCTCTTTGATAGAACAGAAAGATTAAGGGTAATTATTTCACTTTCTCTAAGTCTTTGCACAGTGATACAAGAATCACTACTCATCCCTGCAGCAGGTCAGATCAAACTTTTACACTCACTGCAAGTTTGATTCAACATGAGCAGAATGGTGATACGAAAACCTCTTGAAAAAATTATTTATTATTTTATTATTTCCCATAAGTTTTAAAAATGTTTTCTGTGAAAGCATTTATATGATTGTATGCTCCTTTTACCCGCCTGATTTTTCTTTTTTTTTTTCTTTTGGATTGCCTAGGAAAACCTGTCTCTCATTGATTCCATAGTGAGAACAGTRTAAGATTATATATAAGAAGATATAATTCATACAGGGAGATACACAGCTAGTAGCCAAAGCTGCAGATAATGGAAACTTCATCTTTTGAAAATTAMATGAAAAATACCTCACACCTTGCATTCAAAGGCTTGCTATGGTTTGCTTTGGGAATGCTAGCTTTTATCATTGTGGTGAGGCTCAGGAATTCAGTCATTAGAGCTATATTCAGTCTCACACTTGTATCTGACTGCAAAGTTTAAGAGTCAGTGCTATTAACTTCTAATGATGCCATCTCCTGGTGACTGGCKCCTGTGCTGATGTCGATATTGAAGAGCAGCACAGAGGAGATGGAAAATAAACAGTAAAACCAACAGGGCTSATGAAAACATGATTGAAGAAGGAGTGTGTGTGCACATGAAGGATTTTCCCTTGGAATAGGGAGCCAGACTACGGTGGCAGATACTTTGCTAACTGTCGGAAAATAATCCATCAGTGTGTCATTAGCTGAGGACAGATTCATTCTCTGTGCACTTCTACAGTGCCCAGCACAGCAAAATCTCAGCCTTGATCAGGGCTTGTAGGCACACCAAAGGCTACACACTACAAATAATACAGCTGTGTTTTAATGCAGTCAATGATGTTGATTGCAATTTATGTACAGGGCTTCTAATGTTCTTGTTTTAATGYTATCAATAGACAGTTAGCTCATAATGCCTCATCTTCGCTCGTTTTCTTCAGGATTTCTCTTTCTTCACTTGTGGAAAGTCCGGTGGTTGTGGCAGGAAACCTGCTCCAGAATTGCCCTCATTTCCTGGGCACATACCTGCACACACCAACATGCATGCCTTAGTGCCACTTCATTGGACTGATAGACTTTAAACAAGCAACCTTCCTGCAAATACTGAGTGAATCGAAACCCTTAACTGGTATTTACAGTGGATTGTTTGTGTCCTGGTGAAAGCTACACAGTCTGCATTGGGGTACCTGTGTGTAAAATAGTGAAAATTACTCTGTCAGTTCAACAAAATTATGGGGCTGAATATCTTCCCATGTGATCCTCTGAGGGAATAATTGACTCATAATTTTTCTTCATAATGAACTGCATTTGCTACRCTTTTCATTGTAATGTCTATTTTTRTATCTTAAATCATGCCTATATTTTTTTTTCCTGAAACTCCTACAAACTTCAATATAATTTACAAAGTGAAGATGACAAAATGCTATGTAATATTCCATTAATGGTGTCACTACTGCCAAGTAAATAATGTTCTTTTTCTCTTGTTCCCATGGGATTTTGTACTGCTTAGATACTATACTGGAAATTCGAGAGCAGATTTTCTGCCCACTGGCGTTTAGTTTTTACATGGTCTATGCATGTTGATGTCTTCTTTTGAAACTAAGAGCAACAATCTTTCTAACTAACTAAGCTGCTAACACTAAAACAGTGATTATGTAACCAGTCTTGGCTTGTCTGACTGTCGACTCCCTTTCCCTTTTGCTGCATGTCTCTGCTACATCCCTCTGCCGGCAAAGATGGTCCATCTGGAAATGAGGCCAATAGAATGCGAAAATAACATTTTGGATACATGTATAAGTGAGTGGATCTGTCTGACCATGCATGATACCAGTAACAAAGGGGACAACAGACACATGCCTTTGTGGTCTGGTTATCAGCTCAAAGTGCTTGAAAAACTTGTAATGTTGGGTCTATCCTTGGCTCCTGCAATTCGTATTTGTACTTAGTTTTTTACCTGTTTAGGTGTTTCCCTGTTCTAGCTGTTGGACTGGAGTTTGGCCTACAAGTATTTTAGAACTGTTGAGCTTTTGCAGCTGTTTTTGGTTAGCATGACTAATGACAGGTGTATCCTATGTGCTCAGATAAAAGAACACAGCAGAGGAATGTTCTTATTTGGCTTTTGTCTCATGTTATTGCACTGCTGGAGATGAACTGCACAATCTTTCTGCAYAAGTCTTGTTCTCCAGTGAGCTGCCTCTCACGTGCCCACACAGAGAGTGCTGGGGTATAACCTCTGTCAACAGTGGAAGGCAAAGACCTAGAACAGGGAGTATACTTTTCTATTTCTTACTTTTCCTAAAGACTGATGTAAAAAGCGATAAGAAATCTCCAGTTCTGTTACCAATGTGCATCATAAATGCTATTGACACAATTCAGCAAACCAACACCAGCCTAGCAGACAGGAAAACACAGMTAATTAATTTTGATGTGGTCTCCATAATGTACCTCCAAAGCTAATTAAGGTGTACTGGCACTCTGTTTTCCAGGAGAGATTTCCTCCTTGTGCAAGAATCAGCTTCAGTACTGGTGCCGCATTAAAAGATTTGAGATGAGGAAGCACAGTGCTGGGACTTGAACAAGAGGGCTGACATATAAGCATGGGACGTGACAAGTTTGAAAAACTTTTGTCTTTTTTAAAAAGTTTTTGGTCCAAGAAACACACTTTAGAAGAGTTCATGTACAGAGTCAGGTGGGAATGTCCTTTGACACCAATTTTTCTTTTTGACACTGACTCTCTGCTTGCTCTATTTAGAGATGCTCCTCCAAAGATTGTCTTTTTAGCATTGTACCATTTCTTTATCTTTAATTTTTTTTTCTGATATTTCTTTTTGTACTTTTTGAAAGTATATGATCTTGGTGATACAAAAATATGAAGCACAATTTTCCCTACAAAACTTCTATGTCAACACAGGAGACATGACCACCTGTTTTTTTAGTTTATATTTGAGACTTATTCTCATTTGAAACCTTTTGAGGTGATTTATAAGTAGGATGAACCACTTGAAGCTTTCTGTTTATTGGGAAGATGCAAGCGTCACATCATAGAGAACAGGCAAAAAAACCACGTTGTTGGTAAGAGATGCAGGATTTTATGTGCCTGCCTGTAAAGGAATTTAATGTCCAATTTGCTGTCCAATGACAGAAAACTCTGTATGGTTGGGTTGAAAATGTCTCTGCTAGTCCTGCCAGAGACAGTCTTTTGATTTGGAGCTTCACAGGTTCTATGCCTGTTTCTGCTCGCAGAAAGCCAGKGAAAGGTGACAAGTTATGCCCCGGACAATGAAACTCACAGAAGTATCTCAGCTGTCAGAGATCTGAGTCCATGGGACCAGCTGCCGGACGCTCAGCTGGACAGTGTTTCCTTTAATTCTAATGCCAGTGCCTTTCTGACTGTTTGCTTTCGAATMTCTAGCAGTGTTTCTGTCCTGGTAGTACATTCCCAGCATCTCATCCAAACATTATCAAACAAATACTGTCTGAACYGAAGCCTGACAGGCTGTACTACAAATTGTAGTTTTGTAAAGGTATGGTTGGGCTGCAGCAGATGAAGACAGCTGCTAATGAAAGCTATTTCTGTGCCAGCATGTACCTGAAGACAAAAGCTAGACCCAACATGCATAAGGCATCTGGTTYTATTCCAGTGGCATATGGCAGCTTCATGACCTTATCAAGATGTCACCCTCATAGCAGCATCAGCCAAGGGCAAGGTCAATCAGCCAAATGTGGAGGGAATTACATATTTTAATATCTTCTCTGACCAAGGTGTTTTGCAATCACAGCGAGTACTCACATCGCTGGGTAATTTTGCAGAGGGCAAGGGTACAGCTGCTGTGTTGCCATTAAGTCTCCCATGCTTGTACATGACCACCCTGTAAAAGATAAGGTAGACACTGAATTATAGGTGAAGATTGCAGGGTGTCTAGATAGGCCTCCACAAGATATGTGCCTACAATTTTGGACAATGCTATTAAATATGTGTTTTAACTTTTATGTTCCTCTGTGTGGATACAGGAGTTGGACTAGGTGATCCTTGTGGATATCTTCCAAGCCRTGATTATGTGATTCTGATTCCTGGGGCTGATCAGTGCATGAGCCAGCCTGCTGTACTATATTAACCTTCCAATGGATGGAAGACAAAATATAAAGTTGCTCAGGCATGTGAAATGYGTGGGTGTAATGACCCAGATGTGTAACCGGCTGACGAATTCTTAGAATCAATCAAAGATGAATATCAAAATATGACCTTAGCAATCTTAAATATGCCAATTAAAAACAAAAAGGACCCCCAAATAACTCTGGATGAATAARTGTGGGGAAATTACTTTTAATTCTGTTCTGGCTGGCTTTTTCTCTAGGTGAGGGAAGGCTATTGGCACATGTAAGTACCATTAACACTTCTCAGGGGCAACAGAAATCTGTTATCTCGCAGGCTGGGAATAAAGTCACCTCAAGAGATAGGCCTCAGATACTCAAAGACAGATAAGTGACATTTTCTCAGTATCTGGTGCCTGACAGTCAGCTTTCCAGGCTTGTATGTGCACCTCTGTKCTCTACCTGGCCGTATGCAAAAGGAATCCCTTCCTTCCAATGGGCAGTGTGTTAAGGGCAGATGGCAGMATCCCCCTGAAGGTCTGTGGAGCTCCAGGGCCACAGAGGATACAGCTCTACCCCACAATGCTCCCCAGCCTGGGCTCTTATCAGCTGTGGCATGCCCCCAGGARTGATGGAGGCTGGAGCAATTGCCAGGGTGAAGCCACAGAGGCGGCACCATTTGTTTTAGTTCTGGAGTCAACTGCAAGGAGTGAAAGATCTCCTGCTCTGGGGCCCTGCAGGTCATCTGATAAATACTGCTCTTTAAGGGCYTTCCTCCTGCCCAAATGTGGCTGCATATAGAGCAGGCACATGCATGAACTTGTAGCGACAGATGTCTACTTTGCTGGGATGTGCCATGTTTGACAGAGTGATCTGCGAGTTAGCGTGAGGCTGGAGAGTAAGCATTGCTGTTTGCTATAAACAAACCTTAGCAAAGTGCCTGTAATTGCACTGTTAGAAGGTTGGCCAGGCCTAGATGGTAACAGGGGAGGAAAATAATGCTTTCTTTTATCTGTTCTTGCAAACAGCTGGAGACAGATAAAAGCGGAGACAATTTTAACCTAAGCAAAGATTGTGACTGTGTGTTTTCCTTTGTTCCTCAGTGCTTTCTGTTTTCCTCCAAGTTACATTTTTATTTGCAAATGAGACTATGCATAGAGCTGCTTCTGCATGTTTTTTTCTTTCCCCCCTCTTCTTGTTTTTCTTCAGCTTAAGGAGATCCCGTTTTTCTTCAAACTCAACTCCTGTGGCTTCCTCTGCTTCAGAAGTATGTGAGGACAACAGACTCTGTACTTCGTTCTGCCTGTGCCCCACAGCTTCCAGGGATCTGACACAAAGATGAGATGATCATTTTCCATGACTGACTGTCACTGAGGGGGTAGTTTTGCCAAAGTATGGTTGATGTAAAACCATTCTGAAGCAGAATTTTCAGATTTTCCAGTAACAGAATACATTGGTGTAAGATAGAGAGAAAAGGAATTGCTATCTTAAAAACAAACAAGCAAACAAACAAAAACCTTCTGTTTTTTCTCAAGAGAAAATTTTCAAATTCTAGCCTTCAGAGTCAGTAATAAATTGAGTTGACATAATCAAAATTACTTGCCTAAGCTTCAACATAATGCTTTGATACCGTTGAAATTGGACTGTGTCTCTAATTTGATCCCCTGTACTAATGTTTTGGTACAGCAGGAAGAGGTCCCTTTGCTAAACTTTTCAGTTGCTCTTCTGCAAGACAGACCAATCCAGTAATGAATAATTCCATCAGGGTAGCTCTTGCAGGCACACAGGCTCATCTACATAGGGAGTTATTCCATTCAGTTTTTCCTGACTAAATCTGCTGTGGGTGTTATTGAAACAGAAATAGCTGTTCTGTTGTACAACTTGTGTTAAAACACTCTTTTCCTCTGTTAATTGCAATCTTTAATGGCTCTGCATATTTTCTACAGGTATAAAAAACGAATATTACTTTAGATATATTCTTACCSTACTATGTATTTTCCATATATCTTGCTGCTCTCCTTTAAAAATTAAAGACTATTTGAAGCACATTACAAGCTGTATTGCCTACAGACTTCTTAGGTATGCTCTATGGCAAGCCAAGATGATTTCACAATTGCATTCCTGCAATTTCAGCATCTGTTAAATAAAGGCACAACTATTTTCTTCCAGCTGTTCTCTTTGATATTTAATTATCTTAAGCTGCTCTGTGGAAACACAGGCATAGCAGCATAGAGCAGTTTGTTCAAAATAATGAGAAAATGCCCAACTCTAGTCTAGGGTATCATATGTGTAGAGTGAGAAGCCTTGTCTTTCAGCTCAGGTCTAGAATTTGGAAAGGAGCAGTTCTGAATCCTTGCAGTATTTAACATGAATATATTTTTATACAATGAGTCCCAGTAAGTCTGATTCTGTGCACCYATAGTTTTAAAGGCAACCACTGTGCTGTGTAATTCTCTGCTTAAGACTGAATTGTCTTGATTTGTGACACCGAATAAATGAACAAACATTAGAAGAATTAAATAGATTGGACTTTTAAAAGACACTAAGAATCTTCTTTGTCACTAATGTTTGTTTAGTCAATATAATCTGATTGTTTCTATGTGGTACCTCCATTTTTAAAGGATGGAGATACAYTTTGCAATTTGTTTCAAAACAAACCTGTTTCTGTTTTATAAACTTGTATTAAAATGCTTTACATGTTCATTGTAACTGAAAAGAAATGTTCAAACATTTTGTATTTTTCAGCCCAGAAATACTAATTTTTAAATTATATATAAATCAAAACAACTTTGCTATAGAGAAAGTTTAAGTTGCTCTTTGCTGTCCTTTTAAAAACAAAGAACTCGTATTTCTAAGATGTGAAATAACATAAACCCCCAAGACAAATAACCATCACTTATGTGTTCTTAATATAYACATGATTCTTACCTGTACATATGCATATGTACAATTTTTTTAATAATAAATAAGAGCAAAAACGGATTATGAAACTTTTACAGTTCTTTATATCAGGGCTTGAAATGTACCTAYACTTAAACTCATCCTTATGCCTTCAAATTTCTGATTGCTCATTCTAACTCTGCACTTTTCTTRCAAGATACACTATAATGAGAAATGGTGGATAAGAATTTTCAAATTTAAATTAAGCTTTTCAGAAATAAAATCAGTTTTATTTATTAAAATAGTTGTACTGTGTACAAAAGRAGTTACTATAATTTACAATACTTAAGGCATAGAGTATTGGGGAGGGGGTTTGCTTCCACTGGAAGAGAGGTATTTTAGAAATAAAGGATAGTTAGAATCAGACATTGATAGTAGTATTAATATAATAATATAATAATAAATACTTCACATTCATATAATCTGAATTTATAATAACCCAGGTATTTCAGCATTCACTAATACATCTTAATCTGCCTCCAACATGTAGGTAGAAGAGTCTTCTGTAGCTTATAGAAGAAAAGAATTGCATGATTCATRGCGAGGGTTTTACCAACCCTGAGATATATCCCCTTTTTCAGTTGCACAGYTGCCAGCTAGCAGAACTCCAGGAGGATGGTGAGCAGGCAAGTGACTGCAAGCACTGTTTGCTGTAATCTTAACCCATTAGAATACAGTCTGATAATTTCCTCCTTTTCCGATTTCAGTTCTTAAAAAAAATCAAGAAAATAAAATGGTTAATGAGTAAATATGTAAATTTGAAAACAGAAGGATTTTCAACATACTTGAAAAGTCCTCTGACATCTCACAGGTACTTAAGTTAAAGGCATCAGCTGTTAAAGCCAATCAAAGGGACTATTCTCAGGGGAGAGATGTAAATAGATGTCCCATCAATGATCGTTTGAGGAGCAACTGATAGCACTTATCAGCTCTTGCAGGCATTAATCTCAGAATAATCAAAAGTAAATAACAAGCAAAAGCAAGAGGAAGAACTTCACAAGAGGTATGTACTGAAGCATGAATGCCGGCCTTTAACCCTTGGTTTAACAAGGAACTCCGCGTTTAGCAAAAGCAGGAAAGCCATATCCTCATGTGCTCGAAAGCAGCTCAGAGGGTTCTCCACTGAGACCATCTTGCCTTTTTTAGGCTGCGCTGAGAGCAGGAAACAGCTGACAGCTTTTACAGAGCATGGGGATGCTCATTGTGTCCTTTGCTCCCATAATCAGGAACAATAGGGCTGATTCAAAGGTGAACATGTGAAGAGTTTAAGGAGCAAGCTGTGTGCCACATGTAACTGCTCAATACAGAAAACCTCAAGGGAAAATGTGGTTTTAAAAACACCTCGGTTTTAAGACTCAAAGGTGGTGGGTCTTAAATTTGCTGCTTTTTTTTTATTATTTTTTTATTTTTTTTTGTCTGGGGTTGCAAACATAGGAATGTCACCTTTCTAATGTTTTGATTTGCATCTGAGTTGGTGCTACAACTCAGAAGTCACAGCTTCAAGGCACTGCTACTCAGGTAGGAATCTGGTCAGGAAACAAGAGGCTGCTTGGGGTGCAAATGACTCTTGAAAGTCTTTGGGTCTGTTGTTTTCTTCCCTATGCAAGAGTACTGAATACAGCCTGGATCAGTCAGTTCTCCATGGAAAAAAATATCAGTAAAACAATTCTTTAAGTCTTTATGCTAGTTGATGCACTATCATATTTTTAATTTCAAAAGTATTCAACTATTTATTCAGGGATGTTCACAGGCTGATAGAGAAAGTATTGTCTTAAAATGATATAGTGGTTTTGAGGAGACTAGATAGCAGTCTTTTACACTGCTCAGGACTATGGTTACATATTTTTTTGTGTGGAGTGTGTTCAGTCTTAAAACTCATACAAGAATATTCTGAAGATTGTAGAACATATCTTAAAACAAGATTTATATTAATTTTGTGACATTTATGTGTTACGATCGATGATTCTGTGTGTTAAGTAGCTTGTGTTAGTTTTCAGTTCTTGTTTCTCTAGTGTAATACCGGTTTCTACCTCTATCACAGCAGTATACGCTACTTTTTTTTTTTTTTTTTTTTTTTTTTTTTTTTTTTTTTTTTTTTNTTTTTTTTTTTTTTTTTTTTTTTTCTCTTTATCTAAAAAAATATTTGTATACTTGGATTTAGTTTAGTTGTAGAAATTGTATTCTGGTTAAATGGGAAGTCAGACATCTACAGATTTTGCAGAACAGAGAAATGTTTAACCTCGGTAATTTTCAACTAGAATGGTGGAAAGTTTCCTACGGCACAGAATTTTAAAGAGCTGAAAGTGTCTTATGTGATGTAATTTATCGTCAAGTCAAGAGCAGTTTTCTACTGCCTCACTAATGCATTCTCTGAAGCAAAGCTTCACTAGTRTAACTAGTGCACACGCAGCAGCCTCTGAGTACCCCACCACTGCAGAAGGCAATTCTGTCACCCACGGGATAAAAATGTTTGATTTAACGCCATTTCTTACCACAGTTATTGTACATTACTTCTGAGAGACAGTTCAGAGTACCGTAGCCGCATCGACARAGCCAGCAGCCCTTCAGCACCCAGACGCCGTGAGCAATGCTGCCGCAATTGCTGCCAATGACAAGGGAGACATTTGCTACATCCCTGACCCCAACACAGGAAAAAAAATTAAAAAAATCCAGTGCACCTCACTAATTTCCTTTTTTTTTTTTTTTAAATTTCTTTTTTTACCTTTGGCGCTCATCGTGCTCACAGTGTCTGCCGGTGAAGTGCTTTAGGCAGGCACAGAAAGTCCCCAGGATGCAGGTCCCTCCATTCTGGCAGCAGTGTCTGTTCAGTTTTTTACCTGCAAGACAATATTACAGAGGTTAACAAGCATCTCAGGGGCCCTGAACCTCACCTTTTCCTCACTTGTCCTCAAAGGTCTCTCCAGTTCTCAAAGGATCTTAAGGATATCTAGTTTTATTGTCTTTAAAGACAATAAAATTATATGCCTGTTAGGACTGTTTGTTCAGCTAAACCCAGTTTGTTTAGTTAAGGATTAGAAACAAGCTACTAGGGATTACAGGATGGTGAAGAAGCAACGCCTGGCAAATCCTTGGGGCAGCAGCATGTGTTCAAGTGAAATATTTCATTTTGACAGACACAGGTTTCAATCACACTAACAAATTGGACATTTTTACTGGAAAGTGCTGCTTATTTTTAATAAAGAGGTTTAGTTACTGGGCAGTTATTTGGTTTTTTTGCTCACCTAACCCCTTCTCAGACTACTGGGACTGAGCACCATTCTAAAACTTTATGTATGTTGTAGGAAACAGAATATTTTTTCTTTCTTTTTTTTTCTGTTAGTACTGTTGATTTCAGGCAGCTCAAACATTTTTTTCTTAAAAAAAGATTTTTTTTGGTCATGAAATACCGTGAATCTAAAAAAAAATGAACAGAATTTAATTTATAAATTTCTACAAATATTTTTCCAAATACAAAGGACCAARCTATTCTTCATTCGTAGTATCCTTCCTTGTTTTTCCTTAGAACATTTTGCAAGTGAGAGATCTTCAGTTGTACTTTAAACTTTTATCACCGTTTATAAAGTGGCCACGTATGTAATTTAAATGAGTGACCACAGAAAACCAACAGAATGGAATCTTCCAGGACAACACTTAAATCATTACTATATTATATTTTTAAACGCAATTTAATGTCATTATTTACATAAAAATGTTACCTACTCTCTGTAATTCCAGTGAAAGGTACGAATGACCTGGAACTCTGYTGCTTTCTGCTTTCATAACTCTGATTCATGTCACTGAGAGCGTTTATAAAGGCCCCTTCGTTCTTGAGCTGCTGCTTTTGTGCTGTGGCATTGAGACTTTTCACGTCTTCTTTACGTTCTTCTTTTTCACGGCCTTGACAAGAAACGCAAACGTGGAAGGGAAGGGTAGTTTGAAATGAAGAAATGCGCATTGTAAGTGTGCAAGAGAACTCGGCGGGGCGGGGAGAAACACGAAGATTCCCTTACCTTTTCCTAAACGAACAGCCTGCCAGACCAGAGTCACAGTGAAAAGAATTCTGAAAAGTAA
>NW_026623247.1:476913-484197 GCF_030028575.1 Malurus melanocephalus
AAACAAAAAACCGAAAACCTGAAATAAATTTGTGCTGATATGACACAGCCACTAAAAGGATGGTGAGCGTGTGAACTTTTAAAAGGAGTAAGAACCCCCGGCTAGAGAAGGTCCCCGGCAGTTCACGCAAACTTACCTAACATGATTTCCCCAGTACATTTTCCTGCAACCTGAAATATCCGTGAGGTCCCCCGGGAGAGCTCGAGCAGAAGGAAGGCGTCCAGAGCCCTTCAGCTCAGGCTGTGGCATGCGGCAGTCCTCACCCCCTTGGGACACCGATGGCAGGAGGAGGCAGCACTGGCGAACCTTCCCTCTCGCTGTCCAGCTCACAGTCCCCTGCCGTCCCGCCGGCAGAGCACTCGCCGGGAACATCCCTCCGGGCTGGGACTCGGTGGCCAACCCCCGATTTACATGCTGTAAAGGGTGGAGCGAGGTGGGGGCACCTCGAGAGTAAAGGGACCCTGAGCACAATAGGAAGATCCCAAATCCAGAGTATTTCTCAGCACTGAAGACTTTGTACCAGCTTGGTACACGGGAAAAGCCAGCAAACAGACGTTGCTCTGCAGAAATGCAGGAAGGGTATAATAAACTGCAACAGGTATACATATGGAAGGTTAAAAAGCCTCAGCTGCCTGCATGCCTTGTCTCTGACAGGGTTTGCAACCAGGGATCTGCTTTATGAGATTGTACCACTTTGCAGCAGAGATCCTTGAAACCCACTACAGAGATTTCTACTCAATGTACTAGAAAAAGCAGTATAACGTCCTTGAGAGAGGATTGCTGTCTCACAAGAGCTGTTAACAGCCTTTTGAARCATTTTCTGAAAACTTTTACTGTGGGTAAAATTAGGCCCATTAGTATTCCTAGTCTGAGTTTATGCAGTATCAGCAGATACCTAGATGTAATTTACCATGTGTACTGAAATGGGCTAGGACAACTCAGCTTTACTGTGGCTCAGAAYATCAGCAAAAGGACCTGCAGCTGGGCAGTGCTAAAAAAGCAGCTCTGGACAGGCTTTTCTCATCACATTCCCACATTTTGTACTACTGAGTACACATGGCCTTTACTTAAATTGTGATAGAAAACTGCAGCAATACAGCTTGTTTTGTTTTGGAGGGGCACATAGATGTTCTTTCTGCATAGGGATTTTTTCCTCTGCATCACTGCAAACCAAGCTAGTACAAGTTTCACCTTGGATACAAGATCACATCAGAAGGGCGGGTCAGACCCTCACTGAAGAAATGCTTGCGCCAACTAAAGACATTATCATCCCCTAAGTCCCTGTGGCTGTCACTTTTTCAGATTTGCCCCATCTGAAATAATGGTCTGGAAGCTGGGATTACTTCTCATCCAATTTGGTACAAAGGCCTRCTTAATTTATAAAGATAGCTGTCCTAATTAAAGTCAACCCTCTTGGCACTAAAGCAGATGGAGAGTGTTTTGAGGACATGTTCTCTTACACAACTACAAGCAGCGTGAGTAACAAGAGAAGATGGAAACCATTGCAAAATTAGAAAACGATGGTCTAATTTCTATCATGGAAAAACAGTGGGAAAAGTCATACAACTGGAGCTCTGCAATCACAAGCTACAAGCTTTTCAGAAGCTCTTTATGTCCAAATGGGAGACACCTGTATTTGGAGGATGGACAGTTCGATGCATAAGAAATTGGCTGGCTGGATGGATGGATGGATGGATGGATGGATGGATGGATGGATGGATGGATGGATGGATGGATGGATGGATGCAGCCATAGAGTTGTGATCAATGGCTCTGTGTTGAGGTAGAGGCTGATRATGAGTGATGCTCCTCTGGCTGTTTTGRGACCAGTGCTGTGCAATGTCTTCCTCAATGACAGACAGTGAGGTCAAGTGCTTTTTAGCAAGTTTGCAGATGACACAAAGCTGAGCAGTGMTRTTGACACAACAGAYGGATGGGGTGCCATCCAGAGGGACCCGGACAAGCTTGAGAACTGGGCCCATGAGAACCTCATGGAGTTCAACAAGTCCAAGTGCAAGGTGCTKCACCTGGATTGGGRCAATCCCAGACATGAGYACAGACTGGGAGAAGTTCTAGAGAGCAGCCCTGTAAAGAAGGACTTGGGGATTCTTGTGGGTGTGGAAGAGCTGTACATGAGTCAACAGTGTGAGCTTGCAGCCTAGGGGTACATCCAAAGCAGTCTGTCCAGGTCAAGGGAGGCGATTCTGTCCCTTTGCTCTGCCCTTCTGAGACTCCACCTATGGTGCTGCTCCCAGCTCGGGGGTCCCGAGTGCAAGAAAGGTGTGGATCTGTTAGAGTGGGTCCAGAGGAGGCTACGAGGTGTTCCAAGGGATGGACCTGCTCTTCTATGAATACAGGAGGAGAGTTGGGGCAGTACAGCCTGGAGAAGAGAARGCTCYGGGGGGACTTCACTGTGATCTGCCAGTATCTTTTAGGTATTAGGAAGAAATTMTTTTCTGTGAGGTTTTTGAAGCACTGATAGAGAGTGCCCAGAGAAGCTGTGGATTATCTCTCCCTGGCTGTATTCAAGGATAGGCTGGATGAGGCTCTGAGCAACCCAGCCTAATGGAAGGTGTTCCTGACCACAGCAGGAGGGTTGGAACATGACAATCTTTAGGATACCTTCCAGGTCCAGCACATTCCATGGTTCTATCTTCCACGCTCTTTCATGTATCCTGTGAGAACGCCAATCTTCAGCAAGAGGAAAGAAGTGCATTTCTGAAGATTTGAAATGGMTGTTTCAGCAGGGAATGCTTGCAGGGAGTGTTTTGTGGGGCTACATCAGTCTTAAGGGATAAGCATTCCCAGTGCTGCTACAGTAATTGACTCCAATTGTTTTAAGTTCAGGCATTTTCCTGTAGATACAGGCTAATCTCTTAGCATCATGGCATCTTGTTTCATGGTGTGTTTTATGTTTGTTACTACCTCAAASAGATTTAGATGAAACTGTATTCTTCTTCCAGACTTGTACTGAAGTACCACGACTTTCAGAATTCAGAGTCTGTGATATATATTTTGTGCAATTCAGCTAAATCTGCACTAAAACTTTTATCCTGACACTTGTGGGTAAGATGTTTCATGGAAAGCTTGTTATGATAAAAATCACAACACGTTAATTCAGGAAGGGATTTTGGTTTTCCTATCTGAAACAGCAACAACTTTGAAAAGACAGATTACCCTCACCATTGTGCTGTCTGCCGCTACCTGATGGGATTGGCAAGGACTTCTAAAATAAAAGTCTTAAAGTTTAGATTAAGCTCTGTTAAAGCATATCACATTTTAAAGTAGTTGTAACAACAGATGCTATTCTGAACTAGGACTGTAAAATGTTTCACACAAGTAAAAGAGATGTAATTTTTGCCTGTATTCAGAACATGTTATGTATTATCCACATTTTAAAATATTTACTTTTGGAAAATTTTTACAATCCGAACAACTCTTGTTTTCACTTGAGTTGTCTAACTTTGTAATGGGGCTAGTATTTTGGGTTTGAAAAGAGGAGCTTTTTAAGGTTAAAAAAAGAGTAGTAACATTTGTTCTAGGATTTTTTTGCTAGTACATTAGGAAAAAAATTTAATTTTCTGTTAGGTGTAACTGGTAGTATTATTTTAATTTACACTATTCAGATGCTGAAATGCTGTCATTCACTATTTAGCTTGTTGTTTTTTCTTTTTTACATAGATGTAAGGTAGAAAAAACATAAAGAGAGGTAAGTAAACATAGGAACATCACAAAATGTTTTTTTTTTACTAAAGGCAGTGTCAATGTAAGTCCCCTGGAGAGTTTTTTTTGGGTATCAAATTCCCAGCCCTATACTGGAGGTAACTCCCAAGATGCAGCTGCTGGTGGAGAAATATTGATCAATTTTCACACCCTGTGCCATTTGCTTGAGATCAGAAGTGGTTCCTGTAACTGCAAGAGCTAACAACCCAGGAGAACTGTAAAGCAGTCGGTAAACATTCCTTAATTCTGATACCTTGTTCCTTCCTTCTCCCTGTCGCCTGACCATTAGGGCACGCACAGGAATGGGGACGGAGAAAATTGCTCAGATGCTGCTGTTGCCTGACTGCACCAGAGGTGAGATTGGTGTGACACTGCAGAAAAGTGCTGCTGTTTGTTGTTGACAGAATCTGCCAGAAAGTGATTGCTTCTGCCCAGGGATTTGTGAGGAGCGGCAGTAAGGGTAGACACACTCCTTTTATCAGCTTCAAGTAAGATAAGAGTGGAGCCAACCAAAGCGCTGGCCCTGAGTGTTTCAGTCAAACCCTTTGCACACAGGAGATGGCTAACCATTAATTAGAGGTGCAGGAGATGGCTAACCATTAATTAGGGGTCTTCAGCACAGTTAGTTCTGACAACAAATCAGGTAGTCTGTGTGTGTCAGTGTGGTAGGAAAACGTGGTGCTACTTTATTGGTGCACAAAATTCCTCTGGTGCTCATGCCGGGAGCTGAARGTTTGTAGCCTGCATCTTGTGGCACTCTCCCAAAATGCAAGTGAACCACCACACTGAGAGTGAAGTGTGGGTAATACATTCTGGTTTTTGGTATATCAGTGTTTCATACCAACTGCACTGCTCTACAGATGCTCTGTGTTTCTGAAAGCTTCAGGATCAATAGATGCCTAAGGTATTAAGAAATAGCATTGGGAAAGTCAGAAGAAAGGATGAAGAAAATATGTTCATCTCTGTCTTCCTGGGTGCACCTCTGACAGCCTGCTCAGGGTCTGCTCAATTCTGGTCAGTGCAGCCAAATCTGCAGACTAGAAAYCTTTAGATTCCTAAATCCAGCTTTGGGTTAGGACAAGATCTCTAACCAGAGTGGGCAATGCTAAATCAGATATGCAGAATGTTATGAAAAATAATGAAAAGCAATTATCCCTCTGAACATTTATTGAAATCTTGGCATTATAGACTTCTGTGAAGCAGAACTCTCAGACAGGGTGACTTATAGTTCTCTGAAGAAAAGGCAGACCCTAGGCAATCTAGACTGGGATGTCTCACAGTGTGTTTAACTAATTAAATGTTAAGAATATCAAATAGAAAGACCTAATACTAGCCAGCCTGAGATTTTTTTTTTTGTGATCTTCTCCTGCTACTAGGGATTCTGGCATCTACCCAAGTATTCTTTCTTTATAAAGACTGTGTAAAACTTCAATACAGTTGAACAGAAATGGTTTTTACCATATCACAGAATATTCTCAACAGATGTTGGTCAAACCAGCTCTTATCACTATCAGGAATTTTCTGTAGAATTATGTAGAGATTGGTGTTGTTGCTTCTCCCTTTCTGTGTGTGCATGCATGGCACGGATGAATAACATAAATGACCCAGACAACTTTTTCCACTCCAGGTTAAGAATGGTTTACATTGACTTACTTGGAATTGGCCACTAATTGACTTGAGAAAGTAATATGTAGGAAGAAGGATAATCCATATTGGGACAGGCACCATTTAACTAATGCCACAGGTCCATGATGAACTTAAGCAGGATAAATGGCTGCTGCTGCTGCTGGAAGGGTGGGTCCCACTCTRTCTTACATCATGGTTTATCTGTTTGTACTGCTTCCCTCTTGCCATCATTACTGTTTGTGCAGCCATGAATGAGCTGAATTAGTTTATCTGAATGAGAATTCAGCTTGGGGAAAAAAAAATCAGTTTGTTTTCTGCTGGATTAGTTCCCTGATGTGGTTTGCCACACGAGCACCGGGACTGACAGAAACAGAAGGCAGGGAGAAGCAGCCATGGCTGTGCCACAAGCAGCCCCTCTCTGTATCAGAACTGATTTATACCAGATTAAACTGACTATGAAATGTGTAGATAGATTTCAGTTCCTGTATTTATATTGCTCTTCCCTTCCTAGGAAATAAACCACAGGCAGTTTATCCACTGATAATGATGCCACCTCCAATGCTCTCATCCTGTGAGCATTACACACAGAGGGGTACAGCAGTCATCACACATCTCTCTGAAAACATATGGATGGAGCTCAGCACAAATGAGATGGGAGCAAWATTACCAAATGAATGGAAACATCCACAGCACTCCCTAGGAAAGGGAACCTTATGCAGATGTTGTGCAATGATGTAATGAATGCTCTATAACAGGCTGACACAAATTTGCAGAATAAACCCAGTCTCATAACAGAGCATTATATAGGTTTTCCTTACTCTGAATCTCATGTTTCATCATTAATAAAACACAATATGATTTTGTAAAGGTTTTGTAATTAAAATCAATGGAATTCATGTCTTTTGTGTAGAGAAAAAAAAAAGAAAATAAAAAAGAAAATTTGACAGTACACATGGGAAGTGATCTCAGYTTTCCACCTTTGAGAGAAAGTTTCTTTGGCAAATGAATCAACACCAATGCCAAGAGACTGCAAGATTGAGACTTTTTGCTTCTTCTTCTTTTTCGAGTAATAATATTTTATTGAAGAAAAACTAAATTTTGAGGGAAAAGAAATTTTGCAYATTTATTTTGAAATTTGAAAAGATGATGCTTTTAGCCACCACAGCAGAGAGACAGAAAGTGATTTTTTGGAGTTAGTAGTGCTGTGTTCTAATGCCTGGCTGAGTAAGCTTCTCTTCTATATGCTATCTGGTGTGTGTCTGTCTTGTCCACCATTCAGGAAGTTGTCTCAGCATTTCAGGTTTAAGAATGGGCTCTTTTTGGCTGCATAAAACTTACAAGTCTTGTGGTGTCTTATTATGGGGGCATGTGGGGACACAGAATTAGTGCAATCATGCACTCAAGCTATATTTCTCTTGCAAAATTACCTGAAAATCTATCTTTACCCTAAACAAAACACAATTGCTTGAGCTTAATGGCACATTTTGACCTGGCTCTGCAGTCTTGTTTGGTGATTGTCTTGCTGAAACTAGAGTGAAATTTTTACCCAGCAAAGTGATTCACTCTAGCAGTGAAGACAGAAGCAATTCAAAGGTTGAATAGCTGTCAGTTGTTTCCCCCACTGTTTTTATTTGGAAGCATTTCAAGTGTAGCTTAGCCTGCTGTTAGCTGTGCTGCAGTGGGATATGACCCTAGAAAGCTTTCTGGGTTTATGTGGCAAGATACAAACTATGAATTTCAGAGCAGCCTTGAAAGAGTCCCTGAGGAAGTGCTGATCCCACAGCCTAATTCAGGGATGGAGATGCATATCCCAGGCAGCCATGAATGGAAATCCCTGCATAGAGCTTGCATTTGATCTTCAAGCTGGCCAAATATGCTGGCATTTCTTTAAAATGAAGCTACACATTRCAGCTGAGACAATGTCAGAAAGCTAATT
>NW_026623247.1:484270-492258 GCF_030028575.1 Malurus melanocephalus
AAGTGAGGGAATTTGTGGCTGAGAGCAAGACATTGAAGGAAGTAAATAGGCAGGGCACTTTTCAGGGGTTATGAGCTATCAGATTATCCCAAACAATCCTAGGTATCTTGCTAAACCCTYCTCCTTTTTCCCCCTACTTGGATTAAAATCTAAAGTAGAAAACAGCTTCTATGCATGCATGTACAAAAGCCACCTTTCACAAATGGGTATTTCTGATAGGATTTGTGTAAGGAACGAGTCTGACACTTCTTGGACTTAGCCTTGTAGGCACCAGGAATAGCAGGCAAATTGAGAGATCCAGCAAAGATTTTAATCTATGGTAATAGCACCTAWATGTTAGTACCAATTAAAATAGAAACAAAGCACCATGTCATAATCTGTAGTGCTGTCAGAAGGCCAGCTCTTCCTTTTGTCTTCGGTCTATTGCCACCCTTGAGGGATCCTGTCCTTTGTGCCARCCCTGGGTTCCAGCTTGGCTTTGGCCCAGCAATCCAAAATGTGCCACGGTTTGCAGATGGCTCGTGCTCGGAGTGCGAGGTGTGTGCTGAAGCTGAACTTCTGCCACTACAATGGATTAAATTCTGTTCCATGCTAACTGGGAACTGCGGGAATCAGACTGGAACCGTGTAGGTCAGCATCTCTAAAAACCATCCCTATGCACCAGACASAGTACACGTGCAGCACGCTTGGGAAGAGCTGCAAAGCCAAATTTTAATATCGTCATCCAGGCATTCTGAACAGGTTGCCATATCAAAATGCACTTTTGCAGGTTTCTGGGCTGTGGGTGTTGGTGAACTGCTTCTGAGAACAAAAAAAAATCCCATGATAAAAAATGAACTATAGACCCCATGAGTGAAATCTGGAATAGRTCCAGAAGGAAATGATCTCTCTCTCTTTCAGCAAAGGTTGACTCTAGGATGCTAGAGGGCTTCATGCTGGCATCAGGATCAAGGAGGGAGAAAGCAAAAGTGAAGGTAGGATCTGTTCAGATAGAGTCATGCTCTTAAGGACAGAGCACAGCTCAAAATATAGTTGGCTTGAGGATTGGCCTTCTGGCATCACTTTTCCATTTTGGTTTGGGARGAATAATCACAGGTTTAAAGAAAAGTGAATGGTGTGGTTTCATAATCTCATGAAAACAAATAGTAAAACTTACTCTTGTTTTGCAACTGCATGGTGAGAGGAAACAGCYATGAGTGACATAACTAATTATGACAAACTCTGCCTGATGGCATTTGTTGGTTGAGAAAGGATAGGTACATTGTGAAAACCCAATTTTCTAGCCACTCTTCAAGTAAGGGATGTAATTTTGGCATGGTGRGCAGTTACTCTATCATGGAAACTAGTGGAAGTGGACAAAAAGGGTAGAAAAAGTTGGAGCCACTTAACATGGTTGTATTGTTAATGCTGTTATTGCTATAATGTCAAACATTCCGAGGAGGCATTTCTTTAACCCAGGAATGGTTAATAAAAATAATGTTTTTTCTAGAACACAATTGTTCTTGATAATAAGGACTATGGATGATGCAAGACAGGATGCTGGCTGCAGTTTCACGCTGTGAAAACTATATAGACAGGTATATTAGCATTTTTTTCCCCTCAGAAACGTTAATTTTTATGAGCTTCCTGCCTTACTTCTCATCTCACAGACTCTGTCTCCTCAGTTGTGTTGCCAGATCAATACAGTCATCATTCACAGCAGAGTAAAGATTAGAATTTTTCCAATTACTTAATTTAAATTTGGTCCTTTTACAGCTCAAGCATAGAGGGCAGMGTCACCAAAAATATGAATTGACATGACTGTCTTTAAAGGAAATCTTTGTCCATGTGCTCAGCTTGTCTGAATACGGTACACCTGAATGACTGATGAAGAAAACAAAGTACAGGAAATGTGGTGATTTTCCAGTAGTGTGTACCTTAAACACCTTTAGGGATAAAAAAAAAAAAAAAATTGAGCCAGCTTAATAGATTACCACTATGTCCTGAATCTTCAAGAGATATAGAGGCCTGAAATGAGAACTCAGTGTGTGTGCATTTTGATAATGTAGTTTTGTGTGTCTAAAGATGAAAAAGAAATAGCTGGGGAATTCTAGTGAGCAGTAAACTTTATCACAGGCAAYGACAGCAAGAAAATATCTGCGAATTTGGGACGGCTTTACAGTTGAGTAGAGTATGTGTTTAACATTTATGGTGAAACTTGGCCTGCCTTAATTCATTTCCACTGGTGCATAATGGTTGCTCTGGGAACACTTATAAATTTCCTTTCTAAGTGAAAATCTACCATTTTCTCTGTTAAATCTTCCTGTGTTTACAGGGACACAGATTTCCAGGGGCCTGTGGCAGTTTATCATTTGGAAAACTGCCCTTCATTTGTACACACAAAAATTGACAAGACAAAAATGCTTTCTTCTCTTAGTAAATTGTGCTGATGTGTATCTGGTGGTATAAAATCTCTTCCTCGGTCCTTTCTCTGGTTATGTGTGTGYTTGTAACAGATTAAATCTATTCAGAAGAACACATTCTGCTCACAAGAATAAAGCCACAAACATTTGAGGGAGAGAAACACAATCCCTGATGTAGGTGAAGGAGCAATATCATCATGATACACCCTCTGATATGTGGAAGTGTTGTATTAGCTGGAGCTAATCTCACTGAAGCACTGCCCACCAACCCTACAGTAGCATGTGTCTTATGTGCTGTCATCAAAATTATGGCTGCCACCTATAAACCACTGCAAAACATCTGGCAAGAGAATTTGAAAATTAGATGMAGAGCTACATTAGCCAATATTTAGTCTGGCATTGATTTTTAGGATTATTTTAGCRTCCACGTAGTGTCCGAGCCAATGCCCACATGTTCATTCCTGATACTGAGTATTACATCAGGATAATTTTTRCTTGTCTTGTCCTCACTGTTATTTTGTTCTGAGGGATCTGTCTCCAGTTAGGCTTGCCTTTTCCCTGAAAATGCCACAACAGTACACAGATGTCTGCTGAGGTGAAGCTGCATTGCTGTGTTAACTCTTTAGGCACTGGCTGGAGTCTTTCAGGTGTGTGTTTGAGTCACATGGCTAAGCCAGTCCTCTTTAGCTCTGTGTTGGGATTGCAGGCTAGTGTGTGTCTTCCTGCACACACTAAGGATCAAAATGTGAGTTGTTTTGCATTGTTCTGCCCCTTCCTACACTGACTGTGCTGGCAGATTTGTTGATGTTTATCACGGTGGCTGAAGGTTCATCRGGGTGTCCCAAGGTCAACCTCTCACCGGTAAATATAGTTTGCATTTCATGTTTCTGCTGGRCATTGACACTTCTTAGTTTGCCTGCTCTCAGCCAGGGCTTGTCATTGTCTAGGACCTTTTGGAAAAGATGCAACCAACCGTTGACAAGGCARTAAGTCTCTTCTCTATAAAGCTAAGAGATCGCTAGGTGCTTGGAGTAACTCCAAGCTTCATGGTTTTCAGTTAGAAAGGGAGAACAAGGGAAATTAATAGCTACTTTTCAAAGTAATGTTTTTATTCTACTTCTTTATCTTCAGTCTGGTTGTTTTTCTTTCTCTCRAACTGATTTCTCTCTATTCTCTCTCTCCCAAACTTGCCCCAGAGTTAAAATTTCAGTGTAGTGATGTGCATTCCTCACCCTGTCTATCCTCTCCTGGCTGCTCCAGCCACACATAGGTTTGTGCATAGGAAGGCAGATATAGGTGAATGTCTGTGCTGGCTCCTTCAGGCTGAGCAGGGCAGCCTGGCCAAGCAGGGATGAGGAGAGGTTCTCAGAGCAGAGTTCCTCTGTAGAAAGTCAGTCCAGCTCTTCATTAGACAYTGATGGTTTYGAGGCATTAGAGGCTTTGGGGAAGWTTCTACAACCTTCTGCAGAACAAAGGACCAGAACAATTTTATATGGAACAGCTCTTTCAATGAGCCATGCCACTTCTGGTCCCTTACATCCACTTTGCCACATTTGTGCTAACAAGAGGCTTTTATACATATTTACACTAACAAGACAAAATATCAAGCATACTCAAAGAGTAATTGGGAAGAYTTGGTTTTACAGAGCTCCCCTTTGCAGACTTTGCATATCTCCCATCTACTCTGGCTGTGAAAAGATGCCCTGTGCATAAATTGCCATCTCAGGAAGACGCAGTCTAGCAACTATTAATAGTGGGTTGCAATATTAGACAAAAAAGCGTTGCCTGATGAAGAAATAATGCTTGGGGGAAAAAAAAAAAGAAAAATGTCAGGTGCTACTGGATTATTTAGAGAGGCAGAGAAATAAAATGGCAAACAATATTGCAAAGTTACAAAAACTGTAGTCTATATGCAGTACTACTGCATACATTACATATAGTTAATTTGTCTGTTAATTGTTTTTTTTTTTTTTAGGTGAGTGATGCTTGATGCTCAGAGCACACAGAACAATGCTRGTGGGGGCATTATTGCTGCAGGCTTGCTTTTGCCACAGGATCCCATGTACTTCAATACAGTTCTGAGAAGGTGGTGTGATGGTGTCATGGCACCATGTCAGTATGGTTTGCTRGCGTGATGTTATCATTCAATCACAATGATTGAATGTGAGATTTAAGTTGCCTTTCAGTGAAACTGTGAATGAGAACCTCCAGGCTTCTTCTCAGGTTTATGTCTTGTAGATAGTGATTTGTCTGTGAATTTTTAAGCAAAAAGAGGGAAGCAGATGCATAAAATTTTGCGTTTTTTCAGTCTGATCAGCTTCTCCTATCCGGTTTACAACAAAGCTTCCCAAACACTTGAGTAGCCTGAGAGGAAGGTGAAGCATGCTGTAGAGATGGGAGGAAGAAGAGGAAATGGGAATATTGTTAGTTGTTATTGCTCCTGAAAGAGTAATTGAACCTCTAGTAGGGAGTAAAGGACAGAAAARTCACAACCAAATTGAAAACAGTCCCTTGTCAAAAATTCAAATAAAGGGTTGGTTTTGCTTTTTCAATATAGCTTATTCCGTGTTAAGTTTTCTTTCTGTCAGAAATCATGTCCATTCCCAAGCATCCATTTAGCAAAAAATATCCTCACCTTTGGAGACAAAAAAAAAAAAAACAAACCTCTATGTTTATGCCAGGTTGAATTTCTGGGCTTGCATAGAGGTAGCTTCAGGCAACCATTCCACGAGTCTGACAATAAACATTGCAGTCTGTAGCTGTGGTTGTTTGGAAATGTGACAAATTGGAGAGGGCCTGATTTCTAAATGAGATGCTGTGGAAATGTATTGTTTTGACAGAGTATTGTTCAGGAAGAGGGAGTTACCTTCAAAAAAAGGAAAATAACTTGACAGTTGTAGTTCTCAGCTGGGATTTGAGAGACCTAGGTTTGAATTCCTACTTTYTCTGATTAAGCCTAAGGAATGGACTCAGACTTTCACAAAAATCTAATATTAGTGGTGTAGCTAAAAGACTATCAGCTTTTCAAAATGTCTCTGTTCATCTGTTTCTGTCTTCCACTGTCTTTTACGTTTTGCAGATTCTTTTTTCCATTTTTTAATAATAATAGTTAAAAAAAGAAAGTATGCCTTGGCTTTGTCTTGATGCAAGACAAGAATATATTCARCATTTGCAGGACAGGGAATCAATTTTCTGCCCAGCTCTGTCTGGAATGTAATTATTGCAATTTTAATATCCTTAACTTAAATTCTTATTATTGATCCTGTTATTGACCTGTGCCTGCTTGTTGTTGTATAAATACTGAAACAGGCAAGGAAACAGGTAAAAAATAACAGTTACCAGGTGGCATCAATTATTTTTTTTAATTTTCTGAATGGACAAGGGAAGAATGTTTTTGCAGTGAAAGTCCAAACCTCTCCCRTTCTCTTCTGTGTAATCTTCAGCCTCCAGTGTAGTCTCACTTTTACTTGCAAGTATGTTCTAACTCTCTACCCCCAGATTCACACTGGCAGCTAAAAAATCTGCTGTGGCCTGAAGAATGAGAACAGGGGATATCATAAAGAAAAAATAAGTTCTATCTAGATTTGGAAACCATAATATTGGAAGAAAAGATGGTAAAGGACACTGCACTGGCTGCAATGGTTTTCATAGTGAGTTTGTGTTTGTTTTTCAGATATTGCAACAGTCAACTGCTTTGTTGAATGGCTGCAGAAATCAGGGGTGGAAAGAAGACAGGATACCCTCACTCTGACTGTRGGTTTATATCTAAATTCTTGGCTGCACCTGGGCCATTTCTGGACTTCTTCATTTCACGTGTCAGAGCATGTCTGGCATCCAGGGCATACATGCTGCAGTCCTTGGACTCAGCCAGTTTAAGTATGCTTTGTGCATAATTAAATGGGTTATGGGTAGACTGTCTTTGTCAAGCAGCTTGGCAGATGACTTCTCCTGCATGGTCAACAGGAGAAAAAAATTTCTACGCCCTTGTAGGCAGACATTTGTCTAGCAGAAGTGCAGAGCTTTTTTATYGCACTGGTCAAAGGAAGTTCTTCCCACAGAAACTATCACAACTAAACTGCTGGTTTTGAGCAGGATTATTCTTCACTCATTTTATCCTGGTAGAATTGCCTCATGCAAGCAAAAGGTGTTATCTCTTTAATAACTAGCATGTCAGCCTGTTTGTTTTCATGGTGGAAGTGAATGGCTTTGATACATCAGTGAGTTGCAACGKATCAGACAAATGAAGGCCAGGTCATATCCATGGACAAATGTTCAGAAGGGATCTTTTTTGTTGCTCTGAGCTTTTGTTGCTGCTGCCAGTATGCTTCCCAGATATGGGAAGGTGGAGGCAGGCAAACTGCAGTGCAGCACAGCACTTACAGGATGTGCAGTTCTGTGGTGTACTTGGTGTGCAGGAAGGAGGTGGCCAAGGTTGTGCCCTCTGCATCTGTCTTTGGGGTTGCATTAGACAGTATTTTAGGGGAAAACCAAGAATGATGCCTCAATTGTGGGTACTGGGACAGCTCCGATGTGTGTTGGTAGAGGTCAGGCCTTTACTCACTGTACCAGGACATGACACATGGTAAAAACAAAAAAAAAAGCTCTGAACTTCTGTGAAACCATGAGACAAAACAAAAGATAAAATAATCATGAAAACCAACAGAAGCCTTCAGAGAAAATAAAGGATTATATTTGTTGGAAGTAAAAAACGTTAAAAACAAAGCCTACAGGCAATGAAATGAAACTTAATCTGTTTTTCTCTCTGCAGGACTTCTGGACTAGAGTGTAATCTCTGTTGATGTCRTATTACTTTCCAACAATGGAATTTTAAAATTAACTCTTGCTCATTATTTTGTTAATTTTGCAACCAYCAGGTTTTTTTGCTCCCATCATGAAAGATTTGTGAGTGGTATAGCTTGCTGTTCTTGCACATATGCTTAGTTTTGCCATTAACAGTACAAAGTAAGTTTTGAGGTCTAGATTCAACTCAATTTTGCATTTAGATATTTGGAAAGGAATAGGAGAAGAAAAAGGTTTTCTTGAAGTTAATGTATTTCRTTTCACAATATTTTAATTTTGAAATTGTTGTTTGGAGAAACCAAAAGGTGACAGATAACATCAGGAGGGAGGTAAGAAGAAAATTCAAATCTTCTTAGAAATTGGAAAAGTTTAGGTTTGGGTATAGTCATGCAACTTTGTTTTCACAGTGTGCAGATTATTTGGATGTGCCCAGGGTTGTTTTGAACCWGGTCTGTCCTGCCAATCTTTATCCACAAAACTTGTCTTTTCTAGCACTAATCTTCACACTCAGTTTGAAAACCTGATTTCAACAGGTTGTCTGGTTCTCTACCCAAGCAGATCAATACAATGACTTGTAAAGCATTTTGCTCTAAGTCATGGCTTCCCTGAAAGTGAGGACTCCAAAAACTTCAGGGTTGATTAATAGTCTTTTCCTAAATGGGTTCAAATTAGATAATGTACAGTGTCTTGGATAACTTAATTTTTTTTTTTGTGAGGTACAGACAGGATCACATGAACTTCTCCTGGAACTGAAAGTGTATGTTTTTTTTTTTTTTTTTTTTTTTT
>NW_026623247.1:492263-495826 GCF_030028575.1 Malurus melanocephalus
TTTTTTTTTCATCACAGGGCTGTGGACTTCATATTCACTGCATAATCAGAACAAATATCTGTTCAATTACTGTGAAAGAACAACCACGTGAATACTTATTACTTGGCTTTCAGGACTCTGACATTTTAGTGTGGGAAATTATTGCCCAAAATGTAACCACAGTGAGCATAAAATGTGTGGGACAYGCTGATAAATCTGTATGAGGACTGGAAAGCATGGAGAATAG
Organism: Malurus melanocephalus; assembly: GCF_030028575.1. Taxonomy (NCBI): domain Eukaryota; kingdom Metazoa; phylum Chordata; class Aves; order Passeriformes; family Maluridae; genus Malurus; species Malurus melanocephalus. Next base: position 492,490 of record NW_026623247.1, read on the forward strand.
AAATTCTCTACATCACACACAGATAAAGGAAAATGGATTTGAGARTGTGCATATCCAGGATTTCCATGCACTATGGAATCTTGTCAATGCTACTATCCCAGCTGAGGTAATTACCAAGTATTCAACAAAAAGCCCAATGACTGTGACATCAGTTTGTCCCTTCACAGACAAAGGTGCTGCTCGAATGTCCCTTCCAGCCAATATTCCCTCAGCAGCTCACCTGCTGGGCTACCAAGATAGCTCCTGTTAGAGCTGCTGCCTTGCCTGGTGAAATGATTAAGGTTTCCTTGGTGCATAAAAGACTTGAATGGATTTCTGTTAAATTCTTATGTAAATAAAATTCTGTGCTAACAATGCAAAAAGATCACTGGCTCTGGGATATGCCAGGGYTGGAAGAAGCAGAAGCTGTAGTAGCATTACTTAAAGAAATAGTGAAAATTGAAATGTCTGTTTTCAAATTTTCTTTCTGGCCAGTGTTAAGGCCATGATTGGTTATAGGAATAGGAGGAGACATTGAACAACTGTGAGACCAAGCTCAGGATGGTAAGGGACTTTCTAATACTCCTCAGCTTAATTTGCACTTTTATATTACACAGTTTGGGTGTTCAGAGTGTTTTCCTAGACTGACTCTTCTTGTGTCTCACGAGCTGTTGTCTTCAACATAGGTAATCGGTGGGACTTTGGTGTCCCTCTTTCATGATGTTTAAATTATAAGAACGTTACCAGAATTTTGGATAGTAAGTGGCTGGAGGTGTWTTCTAGACCAAGGAAATGTAAACTCATGTCTCCTACATGTGGTGAGAATCACCTTAACACCTAACAGAAGACTAAACTCATAGAGTTAGAGAGTGGGTTATACTCATAAACCAGTCTTTTGAAGATGAGTCCCTATGTTCCAAGAAAACCTATAGAGAATTGGACCGAYAAAGCTGTAGCCCTTGTGTGATGACAAGTGAATATATTTTTATCTCAAGTGTCTCCATGTAAATCAGAAAGAAACCTGTACTTAGCACCAGAGCAAATGACAAGTCTAACTCCTTAGTTCTCCAAGAACCTTGTGTATTTTTGTTAGCCATGCACACTAATGTGCTAGACAGAGAGGGTCAGCCCAATTTTGACACTGATCTAGGCAATGCTTGCCTGTGAATAATGACAAGGAGGTCAAGAACCGGTACCTACATTTTGAATTATAGCTCTTCTTTACACCTGTTCAGTTTTCCTCAATCACTATTTAATACCCAGGATGGATTTATCTATAGTTTCATTGTAGATTAATCATTTTAGAGAGGAGCCTGTCTTCAACTAGAGAGGCTAGCACATGTTAACTGAAGTCTCTCACTGTCTCAGCTCACTTGAATAACTTCTGTAGAACTGAGTTGGTCTCAAACAGAAGGAAATACATGGAATGACTCTTCAGTTAYCCATGCATCTGATGAAATCTGGCTGATACATAAATACTTTTATCCTAATGGTCAAAACCGATGGAACTATACAATGAAAATTTTTTTTCAGTCCCTGAAGATACTGGCTGGAATATACTGACATAAAAATACCAGGAGAAGCAGGTATTTGAGAGTCAATGTTTCATTTTTAAAAGAGGGGACTTTGGCCTTCTGTCTCTCCCTATTAAAACTTTTAAAGTGGCCAGAATGAAATAAAATTCTGCAATAAGACTATTAATATAGCTTTATAAAACATTTTTTTAGAAAGTGAAAGAACAGATCAGGTATTACTGGAAATTTTAAGTGTTCTTTCTGAATTGAATTCTGACATGCACTCTGGGCCTAGTAAAATAACATAACATGTATTGGTCTTCAATTCTGAGCAAGTTTTACTGCTGGAGCAGAGAATGGGTGCATTCACCGTCCCTTTCCCCTAGGCTTAAGCTGTGAGAAAGGAAAAAAAACAATGCAGCTTGTACCAGACTCAGCGGTAGCATCTTCTCACTGGGGTTGCCACTGCACGGGATAATACCTGGTGGATCCTAATTCCTTTATATATATAACTACCCAGTAGAGGTCTKCAGTCCTTGAGAAAACCTTGCTGCAGAGAAGAAATATATGAGATATCTCAGCAAGATAATTTTAACTGGCCTAAACTTTTAAGTATTTCCTTGTTAGAATCACTTTGGTGAAGGGTATGATCACTTTATTTAAATCCTTATGTCCTTRTGTCCAGGAGTAATTATAAACCTTTTTTTTTACTGATGTAACTAAATCTGCCTTAAGTCATTGGTACTGATTTAGCCTACCATATTAGAAAACACATAAATATTAGCTATGTAGTTAATACGGCACCTCTCTCAAAACTGGAGGATAAATTATAATGACTTTCATAAGAAGGATTGCTTTTTTGGAAAGCCTGAACCAGTCCATAAAGAGGCATTTAAAGTGATATAATTCGCAAAATCTCAGCATGTATCCCTTTCTATCATTCTGGAGCAAGGGTGAATGGCTCGGGAAGCTTTCTTTCCAATTGCAAAATAAATTCGTTGGTACAATCTAAAAAGAAAAAAGCCAGACTTTCAGTTCTGGAAAGGTCAAGCAAACAATTTATACCAAGTCTTTACACCAGTATCAGCAGTTCAAGATGATCACTCAATCTTTTCAAAGAGATAATCAACTCATAAAATGGATATACCATCAGTAGTTTGATTTTGGGAAAAGTGTCACTCAAAAACAAAAAAGCCCTAAAACCAAAATAAAARAAAMCCCAACATATCAGGCAAAAAACCCAGCCAAAGAAAAAAGCCAATGCTCAGTGGAGAGAAAGAAAAAATAACCCACTCAGGTATTATTATGTCATCATATTATTCAGTTACAATGAAAAATTGAAAGTTATGAAGCCAGTTGCAGTTTGCTGAGAGGGGGTTAATTTTAACCATTTGGGAAAAAACCAGACTTTGTCACAAAATTTCCTGTGAGCTTGCAGCCTGGCACCAGCTCCTGCTGTGCACAGCAGGCGTTTCCCCTGCAAACTTATACTTATACTTGAGAGCTTATACTCACAAGACACTAAAGAGGATCAGAATTTCTCCTGATCCCTCCTTGAGGAATAYATATTACCTCTGTCTTTGTCAAGAGGATATAGATCCATCCTGAAAAGGGATTGTAAAAAGCATTTATAGCCAACAAGATAGACACAGATTCAGTATTAAAGATGTTCCTCAGTTTTGCTAGCAAAAAATCTCCCGCCAGAAATTTAAGTGAGCAAAATCAAAATGTTCCAAGGTCTGTAAAGTTTTCCTTCCTTCCTTCCTTCCTTCCTTCCTTCCTTCCTTCCTTCCTTCCTTCCTTCCTTCCTTCCTTCCTTCCTTCCTTCCTTCCTTCCTTCCTTC
>NW_026623247.1:496077-515783 GCF_030028575.1 Malurus melanocephalus
TCCTTTCCTCCCTCCTTCCTTCCTTCCTTCCTTTGTAAAAGTTCTGCTGATACAGAGATTTCCTTAGAAATGTTGAAAAATCTACTATAGGTGTAATCACAACAGCAGAATACTCTTTTTTTTTTCCCACTTGAGAATCAGCAAAATCCATACTTACATTTTCAGCTACCTCACAGGGAGATAAAGCAATACAGAATCCATGTCGTGGCCAGAGCTGCAGTGAAAAACTTGATAGATACTGCTGGAGGCAATTTCGTCAGGCAGCAAAACTCAGGTCAGAATGAGAAATGCATGAAAGAGTTTCTTCAGTTAGAGCTGTGCCACCAAAATCCCTCTAAGATCATCTTTGTGTTACTGTTGAGTGTCTTCACAGTCACTTATTCATGCTCACAGTGGTGSTGCTGCTGTATTTCTTGCTGGCTCCTGGTGTTTTTTGATATTATGTGTCTGTGTGATACTTTTTGGAGAAGCAGAAAGAGAATGKCTCAGGTTTGGCCCCGACTTTGGCTTTAAATCTTGGTTGTGTTGTTTTGTTTGTACCTTCTCAAGGGGGTGGATTTGGCGTGAAGTGTTAGATTGTGCTTCTCCAGGTTTTCTTCTAGTTTATCAGAATGTAATGAAGACACTTGTGAGGAGTATCACAGCCAGAATCTCCTGCTACAACTGTGTGTCCTGGAAGAAATTGGCAAGGAAAACATGGTCCTGTCAGTGGAAGCTTCTTTGTTTTGGTTTATATCAGGGTGCTGATATAAACAGGATCATTAATTATGGGGTAATTTCAGATAAGGCTCTCACATACCTCAATATTCAGCAGTGTAAGATGCTTGGGTAACAGTGCTGCTGTTTTCCTGTTCCACTGCTCCTATCGGACATCTGGAAGTGAAATCCAAACCTACAGTGATATTTGAATGCCCTTATGTCCGCGTGTCTGCGCCTTTTTCAGGGGTGTCCACCACTCAACATGTCTGTCTAGGGACAACATGGGGGAAAAAGCCTCTTTTGTTTTACATTTTTGGCCTACTGTATTCTTTAACATAATTTGTGGGATCACCCAGAGGCATGAACATGTTTTACTCCTGAGCAGAAAGGAGACAAATACTAAATCAYCAAGGAGAATCAGGACCTAGTTATTGATGTGATGGATAGATTGTTGAACTTTTCACCTCACCTACTGAAAGGATTAGGTCTGACATTAATTAATTTGCAGTTGTCACTCCTGTTTAATATACCTCTACTTGAATATTTGGGTTTCTTCTGTTTGAAACACTTGAAAAGAAAATGAGAAACTCCCATTGCTGGTTGCATGCAAGGCAAGATAATTGAACAGCTCAGAAAAAAGGCACAAACCCTGACCTTGTATTCAGTCTGTCCCACTGGGTAAAGGTGCTTAGACCTAACATTTTGATTCAGGCCCCATCTTTACTTTAAAGCTTCACTTGACTGCTTTAAACAGAAGACTGAYTGCCTAGATGGATTTTCAGTGCTCCACAGCAGCAGTCTATTAACCTATTTAGATGGTATCTAAGGTAGTAATGAGATTAGAAACTAGAAAGGAAACTGGGAGGGAGAGAAGTCAAGAAACTCAAAAGCAGGTTAAAATTCTGGTRCTTTCTGATGAAAGCACCAGAAATAAGGGTCAAATTGTCCCACAAGTTGGTCTGTCCAGTTGATATGAGGTAATCCTTTAAAGACYGTCATGTACTAGCTAGATTCTGAAAGAGGCTAATGCCAAGATAAGACAGAATTATTACAAGACATTACGCATTTCTCCCCAGTGACAACTCTTCACAGACTAACTGCAGCTCTTGGGAGCCCTCTGTTTGCAATAAAACTAGTTTTTCTGAATTACAAAGATCTGAAAGCTGTGCTTTCCAAACTTTCACTRAGGGCATTAAGAGCTCACTTGTTTCAGCAATTAAATTTTTTATCAAGCTCATTTGACAGCCACTGCTCTAGGGCAGAGCCACYATTCAGGACTTCAGCAAATCTAGCTGCTGCCTTCTCCAAGAGTACCCTTTGTTTCAGAGCAATGTTGTATCTGCATCCAGGTTTTACACCTTTAAAACTGAATTTTAATTTATTCCTACTTTATCCGGATTGCCTGATAAAAGTTGCCATTTTCACAACAGTARGATCTGTTTCTCCCTCTCTTTGTGTTGGACCTGCCTCTGTGAGATGTTAGGGTTGTTTGTAAGCAAAGGAGATGTTATTCTAAAGCATGTTTGTACAACTTGTAGTTGCTAATTTTCAGGGAATCCCTTCAGGTCAGCAATTTGGGACSGTAATGGAATCTGGGGATCAGAGGGTTTCCACAATAGGTCTTTGTAGCTATATTTTGCCACTACTTTGATTAAAACAAAAGCTAACCATTCTACAGCCCTGCAGCAGGAGCCAATTTGCTTTTTCATGGAAAACCACAGCCTATTAGCAGTTGTGAGCACAAGCTATTGCCCATTACAGCCATTCTTAGAGAAGGCTGCATGTGTACACATGGACAATTCTGATTCCCTGGATGATACAAATCAGGGAATGCCCACACTAAGATCGTAATCTACCTTGTTAAAATATCTCTCACTCAGCAAAAAGTCCAGCAAGYGTTATGCTGTAAAAATACTTTTACAGAGAAGATATTCTTAAAGTACAAAAACATCCTAAAAACACAAAGTAGGCATCAGCTGTGGACAAATGTGGAGTTTGAAAACTGTAAACAATTCAAGGAGTAACAGGAGAAACCTAAGACTCTAAGAAGCCTTTTTTTTTTTTTTTTTTTTTTTTTTTTTTTTTTTTTTTTTTTTTTTTTTTTTTTTTTNCTGTTGTTTTTGTTAGAAAGATAAGCTTCTAATAAGAAGGAAATTATTTAAGAGAGGTCCTGGGACAGTATTATGAACTTTTTTTGATTTTGCCACGATCGCAGTACAGACATTGAGAAGCTAAAAGACCGGCTTACAACACAATTAAATTTTTAATTCTTGGCCATATTTGCCCATGCATGGCACAAGCAATTTCTGACTATAGAAGGAGACATGTATACGCATTAAAGTCTAAAGTAAGCACGGCATTCAAATTAAACTTCTTGATGAGGCAGAAGAAACAAAATTTCCGAGGTGTGAGAAATAATCACCTCAGTTGTTTGATGAGGAGTGGTAAGAAAAGGAACCTAGTTTCCTAGGAAAAGGAGATTTAAGGAGTAGTTGTTTGAACTACGTAAGTGGGTACTGCATTRTTAAATTTACCATTTTAACTTTTGTATCAGTCGGTGAAGCCAATATAACCCTAGGGTCTCTACTAAAGAACAAATCTTTCAGTTCTTATGAGGAAAAAATGSTGCTTAGGAACTTCCATCCCTCTCAAGGAAGATAATTTGGGGAATTAGARGCATGTTAACAAGACTTGTCAGATGTCCATGAAAAAGCTATAGATATTTAAGGGAAGAAGTATGTTCTCTGCACATTGTAGAAAATGACATCCTGTGTAAAAATCTCTCTTTGTCAATCTCTCCATCCCCCTCCCTCTTTTTTCCCCTCACAAACGGGTGTGAAGATCCCCGGATAGTGACTTGAGGTATACTGACAATCAGCTTGATTTCYCTGTGGCACCTTCCACGGTGGCAGAGACAGGCTCCTGCAGGCTCGGAAAAACACGGCTTTACAAGAAATTTCTCCTTTCATTTCTCAGGACTGGTGAAACATCAGGAAGAAGCCGATATTGCTAGTTAAATACTACAAAAGATTTCTATTAAAAGAAGAAAACCCAACCCTGAAATCACACTTTTAAGCCCAAAAAAAGTTTTCTGTTCTACTTCCATACTGGAAAGCAGAGTACAAGTAGTGTGAAAATAAACCACAGATGTTTTCTGCTGGTAAGACACTGGAAAGTATTTTGAGAATCTCTTTAGCCTTACTTTCCTTGACMAGCCGAAATCAAAAGGAGGAATTCTTTCAGCAGTGAACATGCACATTTTCCCCTTCTATTCAAAAACCTTTTTGAGCCATTGGAATGCATTTCTGGCGGGCACTCAGGAGCACAGGAAATTTGAAAGGAGCTGTGAATAGCTGTTAACAGTTGCATTCAGAAGAGAGAAGATAGTGGAAGCTAGAAAAGCTAGAGCAGCAATTTGTTCCTTACCTTGTGGGCAAAAGTGAGATTCTTGGATTTCTAGTTATCTTTCTAAAATAGTMTTTTTATAAATCTAGATTTTCCCTATTTCATTGTTTTATTAACACAGAYCCTTGACTTAGCATTTTCCCTTTCAATTAATTAGACAGTTGTCCTGCAGTATGAGGTTTCTCCAAGATGCTTTTTGTCATGTTTGATGCCATAATTGCAATGTTGATGGCAGCAGCCTTCTGCAACCTAGCAGCTTAGGATCCTGTGTACTGTGAAAATGCACACTCTATCTGTGCTGTTTCAGCCCCCGATGCTGATTTACTTATCCCAGTCTTCTTGAAATATGTCCTATGTGATGCAGAGTCCTACAAACACACTTGTGTGGAAAACAACCAGTTCTTTTTTTATTATGGATATCAGCATCGCAGTCTCTGGTATGTACAGAAAAAWCAATGTTTATTTTAAAACGAGCCTATTGGTAAACCAGCACAATATAGACTTCTTTCAAAAAACTACAATATGTTTTTTATTCACCAGTCACAGAAGTGTTAGAACATTAAAACCCACCCCTCCCCCCAAAACCCCAAACCAAACCAACTTCCCAATGTACAAGTTCTTCATTTTTGCAGCAGAGTTTAACTAATTAAACAACTTGCCTGTAAAGTTCTGTTAAGAACAGTGCTCCACTCCTAAATCTTACCTTCACACATGCATGTGTTTTTGTGTCAGATCACCTGAGAGTTATAAATAATGAATTTCCTTCAACTGTATTGAAAAACAAAAAGGAAGAATATTTCAAAGTACACAAATATTGGAAATGTCTGCTATACAAGGATTAGATTGCTTTTGGATATTTTTCATCCTGTCTTGGGCAAAAGGGCAGTTCAATAGGATAACCTCTTGAGGTCTTGCCGATCCTGTTTTTTTGTAACTCTGTGATTGGTTGATATACTTCCAGCAGAAATGGAGAATCAGGATTGTCCTTCAGTACTGTGTTTTCCTCATGTTATTGCTTAATGCAGATTGAAGTCAGGGTGACAGRAGGAAGTGGTTCTGCAATGCCATGCGTAGTAAAAAAAATCACCTCGCTATTCTGGTCAGGGACCTGTATTAATTTATTGCCAGCAATATTTTGGCAAGGATACAGGAAAACCTGAGAGTCTTTTTCAAGTAATAGTGCACATTAAAAGGTGATTTTAAGACAAGAAATTTTGTATATCACCAAAGTTTAAAATATAATTTTAAAAGGCTCTTACCCTCACGCCTTATTGGCTTTTGCCTATCAAGACCAAGTCTCCTCTAGTACAAAAATTACATTTTTCAAGCACAGCATGTATATTTCATTTCCCAAATGACTTTTCCCTTTTAAAAAATATTTTCCTCAAGTGGCTGGAAAATAAGTTCTTTGAAAACAGCAAGCTATAGCTGGCTTCCAGCATGAAAGGCTTTTAATAGCTTCAAGTAGAGGTTGGTGGAYACATACCAACGATATGCATTTGAATTGTCATAACTGGTAGTCTGCCTTTATTTTAAGTTTTCTGAAGTGAGAAAACTTGCTRTCTACAAAGATACTTTCCTACAAGAAGGATCTCAGAAAACCTGACATTTTTTTTTGTTGGAATTATCTTAAAATAAGGCCAAATCATCTAAATTAAGGACTAGAAACATGCAGAGAATTGTGGTGGTAAAATAAAAGTTTAGAAATCAGATAGAGATGGAGAGGTCAATTTTTTAATATCTAGTTGAAGAGTAAAGAAATCTGTCCAAAGCAAGCAAAAGAAGGAAAGGCAAAAATCACTAAGGCTGGCAGAATGAATCATTCAGTCAYGTTTCCACAATTCTTATGGTGGAAATATTGCTCCAGTGCATAATCTTTGATTATAGGGTGGCACAAGAATGTACTGTCTGTGAGGCCAAGGAGAGGTGTTTGGGTTATACYTTCGAAATATATTTGTTCGTGTAATTACTCTAGGGAGAATCAAAAACTTCTATCCTGGTGCCACTGTCTGTCCATTTCTGTGGATGCCTTCTGTTGTGCTCTTAATTAAAAAACTTAAAAATATTCTATAAGGAAAAAGAAAAGAAGGGAAAATATTTTCAAATCTTCTTTAGCATATGCAGTGGAAAAGCCTTCACCAAAYACCAGCCCCAGATTCATTGTGTCAGAGAACAGAAACAGAACACAAATGAATCCACAACAGAAAAGCGGACTCAGAAGAGGCAAGAAGCACAAGCCTAAGTTGCAGCAYAGGTGAGAAAGGAGGAGGAATTTCTCAAAAGTTATATATATGATTGCAAAAAAATTTAGCAAAAGTTCATGTAAACAAAATTTAATCCAGCGGAAAAGCAGAGAAATCTTTCTCTTTCAGTTGCTAAAAAAGTGAGTCAAGAGCACCAAGAGAGCTGTAAAGAGGATCTTGACCTTTCTAGCCTGGTAGGGAAGCTCTTTAGTCATTATCCTTCCGTGTACTTCCCAAAGCAAGGAAGAAATAACAGCAGATTCTGTTGTCAAGTCCTTCCAGCCGTTGCTTGCCATCGTCTGTTTTCAAGAGCAGCTTGCTGTGAGAACTTGAAGCAGCTTTCCAAGTTGTGTCCTGCAAGRTTTAAATGCTTCTACCTCTGCTTTCCTGCCTAGCACGTTAGTCAATAAGCAATTGAAAGGCAATTATCACCTGTCTACCCCCCACTCCCAGTATGGGTATTTCCACTGCAGCTCACCTGAGTGAACATATGTCACAGCAAACACAGGCTGCCGGTGTTTCTGGCACATACTGCCCCAGTACTGCACACTTTTTGCAGCAGGTGTCAGAGGCAGATGCATTTTCACTGATATTTGTGGGATGAAGTTTTATTTATACCTAAACAGACATAATTGCCCCAGGAACATTTTGGAAATCCAGCAGATAGCGCAGAAAGATTTTTTGTGAATGGGAAAAAACATAGCTGAACACATTGTAGAAAATATCTAATTAAAAAGTGAAACGCAGCAGCAATGAGTTGAATGATTTCTCATGTTAGAAAGAATCCTAATTACATCAAGTCTAGGATGTCTAATAGAGTTAAGCCATGCAGCAGCAGACAGCTTTGATCCAATACCTTCCTTTCCAAACAGGAAAGTAACAGCCCATTACCTGGGACTGAAAGCTGTAAGAAACCAAGCCTTTAGTCCTGTCAGAGCTTCATGAAATCACAGGATCTCTAGGTAGGCTTAAGGATTTGCCAAGTCAATACAAAACAGAATGCCTTGTGTGCTAACCTTGCCTTGTATGCAGATGGTGCCTGCCTCGAGGAAATTTGCACCTGTAAAGTTTAAATTTGAACAAATCATCAGGTGAATGTCAGGCAGGTGGCCAAGGCTCTTTAAGCTTAACACAAGTAATCGAAGCTTTGTGGGCATTGTAAATTATACATAAATTGCCATGTCAAAGGGCCCAGCCCTTGGGAGAAACAGTTTGACAATATGGATTTATGCACTCATTTTACAATACAAGGACAAAACACAAGGTCAAGGCAATACAGAGTAAAGGACTAGAAGCCATGCCTTCATTACATTAAAGAAAATTTCAAATGGGCTCTAATAATCAGTCTACTACTGTTGAAATTAGTGCTGGCCCCTTGGGTAGCTGCTGCTTGTGATTTGAGTACACCATCATCTGCAGCTATTTGGGATGGATCTCAGAGGATTTGTGCAGTTTACTGAGTGCCCACCAGAATGGCTGTACTGCAGTTCTTGGGAAAAAAAAAAAAAATCCTCTTTTTCTCATGTGTGAAGCTGTGAGCAAAATGTGTAATGATTTGCTAGGCAGCTTGGGGAAATGGAACTTTAAAGGCCAAACATAAATAGGTATTACAAAAATTTTACTCTGGGATACCAACATTCCTTGGATGCTCATGCATATAAAGCACATACATACATATATATATATATATATATATGTACACACGCACATGGGCATACACCCACTCATACATATATATTTGTGAAAATACTTATATGCATATAAAGCAAAAAGAGAAATCTACGGAAAGGGAGGAGTAATGTATCTTCTAAATTGTACTGAGAATTATCTTAATGTCATAGACTCCCTTGCAGGACTTGCATAGTTTTTTCAATACTTTCTTTTTTACTAGGTTCAGCTTCTCGGTGTTAAATWGAGCTGGCACTGTTGCAGGCCATTTTAAATTGATACTTGCGGAACAGCAAGAAGTGTGAAGCTGCCAATGAAGAGTCAATGAGGAGCCAGTGATAACAGTTATCAGCTTCTCCACACAAATGTCCTGAGTTTTCCAGCTGTGTGAGCCTTTCCAAGTTTGATTAAAAAGGGACTAATTTTCTTTTACATACACACACACACACATATATATATATATATATATATATATGAACCACTTTATGTGAGGTTGGAAGTTATAACTCTTCCGGCAGATTTACATTTGAATGTACCCCTTTCCCCTGCTGAGCTGTGATTTCAAGCTGCAGTGAAAATTTTTGATCGGACATGCTCATACAATTTTACAAGCAGTTTGCATCATTTCACTGTTGAGCCAGAACTGGGAGAGGCTGTGCTTCAACAGTGAAGCCAATGRATTGGTTATGACATTATTCCTATCATGCTGAAAATACAGGAGGTGCCTGGTGTCTGAGTGAGGCAGAGATTTTTTTTAATTCCCTTGGTGTTCCTCAGTACTGATGTGATGCAGTCCTTTCTGAATTTGGGGGGCAGGTCATGCCGTTTAATACAGAATATATACTGTTCCTTGCCAGTGGCTGATCACCTCAACCCTTCAGTGAGAAATCACACTGAATAGCAAAAAAAATTGCTTTTGTTTTTTTTTTGTTCTGTGACTTGAATTGGCTCATTTGATATCAGGTTGCATGTTTCTCAGTCAAAAGCAGGGGAAGTGGGAAAGGGATTTGGAAAAAAGGAGGGGGAACCTGACTTCTCTTGCTGGCAATTTACCACCAATTCACCAATCCCACTGAAATCATATTTGGGAGTAGAATTAGCTAAATATGTAAAGATGAAATGTGGAATAAAAAAAATGGGTCAGAAACACCTCTACCTCTCTTGCCCGYAGTGTGATAAGAGTACACAATTGTTGAGACCTCCATGTGAATATGCTGTTACAAGAACTGGCCAGCAGGCCAGCAGCATGTTTTCACATGGATCRTATCTGTCAAGATGTATTACCATTTTGTGTCAGACTGGTTAAACAATGTATGTGGGTATGTGCTGAGGTTGCTGGAACTACATAAGTTAGGTTCCCAGCTATGTAAACTGGAGTGCAATAAACTGTGTTTTACTCAGAATRTTTTCTGTATTCTTCAGGAAGAAGTGTGCCATGAATGTATCAAACATGAGCAGAAACTTACAGATCCTGCAAATCTATTTCTTCTCTTACCCACATTTGTATTTACAGTTGCTAAGGTATAAATCCAAGCAAAGTAGCCTGTGTCAGTAAATGTACTTTGAATTTTCCCAGTGTGTAAAATGGGAAAGATGTGAATGTGGAGTGCTAAATGATCCTGAGTTAGAGGGTGAAGTAACATGACTCCAGAGGAGAAACTGAATGCCCTCTCTTCCAAGAGCGTCTCAAACATTTATGACTTAAAACTAATGGTACTGTGACATTCTTTCCCATCCCCCTCACAACTCCCCACTTTCTCCCTTATTTCTAACTAATTTCAAATACTGATGAACTGAATATACAAAAAAAAAAAAAAAAAAAAAAAAAAAATAAAAAAGAAAAAAAAAAAAAAAAAAAAAAAAGAAAAATTCATTAATGGGACAAATCACATGGTGTGAGTCTTGGGCTTATACTTTACAGGGCCAGGAGTCGGACTTTGGTGACCCTTGTGGGTTCTTTCCAATTCAGGACAGTTTATGATCCTAATCTATGCTATGAAATCTCCCTCTACCCCTCTTCTTTTTTTTTTTTCCACTCTCATCTGAGCAGCCCACTTGTGCTCGTATGTGTTAGATTCAGAAATCTTGTAATAAACTAACTGCTTTCTCAGAAAACTGCTAATATRTTTTGCTGGAACTGTTTCTTCTGAATTAATTATAAACACAGAGAGCAACTGCTTATTGGCAGAGCTTGTACAAGGTAAAGGATGGAAGTATTTGCTTGGGACTGGGGGAGGAACTAGGACTTTCAAGGAATTTTCATATAGCTTGCTGTTCTCTTTTACCAAGGAGTCTCCAGGTGGATGTTTGCCTCTCCTGATCTCTGGCTTTGGACTTTAATGCACAAAGCAAAAAGGAACATAAAAATTCCTCCCTTTTGATGAACTTGAGCTCAGTTCACCCTGTCTCCTGCCTTAAACACTACATTCAGGCTGTGTGTGTTTCATGCCATCAGGGCCTGCATGCACCTCTGTGTGCTGCTCAGACTTTAGGTCTGCAGGCAGAAACTGCTGTGATGTGCATTTYCCAGAACAGGTCATTGAAAACACTGGGAAAATTTTGGATTTGGCTCCCAAAATCTTATACCAGCAAACTACTGTGTCTGTATGGACCAGACACAAATGGAAAAAATAGTTACTGAAAGATAGCATGGGTACCTTGATCAGGTATACTGAAGGACTGCTTCAATCTTTTTTTTCTTCTCCTGTACTGAGAAACACAGATTTTAATTGTTCTCYTTTTCACACAGTGTGTATTTTACTTAGTTCATTTAATCCTGGCATCCTGCATGCTCGGTAATTATTRCAGAGGCAAGAAATCTGACTGAGGTATCCTTTATTCAGTCCCGGTGCTTTTGCAGGTCAAGGCTGTGCTAACCTTTACACAACYAGCACGATCTGGCTGTGAGTAATTATGGGTAGAACACAAGGCGAGGGCTACTCACCTCCAAACAAATGAGATGCAGGAGCCTCTTTTTCAATAGCACCGGAGGAGTTTGATCAGCTGGTGAAAAACACTGTCTGACTGACTGATGCCTGCAGTAGTAGGAAACTCAGTTCAAAACATCCTGAAGTTAAAAGGGTCTTGTAAAAGGATATTTTCACCACGGTGACCGGCTATAAAATGTTATTTAAGTAATGCTTCTTCTTTTTAGCTTATTTTGTTGTACCCATTGTAGTACCTAAAGCACTTTGTATGGTTTTTTTGAATCTGTGTTAGAAGCTTGTGCCCTAGTATAAATGTAATTATCTGTTGTTGAAAATAGTTTAAAAATAGCAAAATATTTCCATCAAAATTATTCTCTGTCTCTGATTTTAACCATTCTGGGGAATTATTACCAGTCCTTCTTATGAGTTCATTGTCCTAGGATCTGCTCCATCTTAGACATGAATCTATAAATCCGTGACGCAATTATTAAAGCAGTGCTGAAGGTTTGGCTTATTAAAACTTCCCTTCCAAATCAAAATGATGAATTTGGGTCTTAATGGGATAGTTCATTTAAACAAATTAAACACCATTTAAACTGTTTTTAAAAACTCATTACATTCTACTAGGTTAATTATTTTAAAGTTATTGTTTAATCTGTATGAATTGCCCAGACAGAACAAGGKTCCTTCATCCTTTCTTACAATTCATCTTCTGCTGTGATAAACTGCTTTGTCTCCACCTGTAATTACCTTCTGTAATTGCCACTGCCCCCTCTYGTAATGTTTGCTTGACAGACTGAAAGGTAATATATATTTAATGATTGTAGCACCTTTAATATTTGCTATTGTCAACAATACAAAGCTCAGCTGTGTAAAGCTGTGCTGGTAATGGAAAATGCTGTGGCTGCTGGGCTGCCAGTAGTGAATTGGTGTGATGCCTTTCATCTGCAAAGGATRGGGAGATCTTCAAGGGTGTCTTCCATCTGAAGTCTACGGCACACAAAGCTTGATGGCAGGTCAGTGTGGTTGTAGGAAGGATTAATGTATCTGACTGATCTGTGGGGCACAAAAAGGGCTGCCAGAAGCAGTGTCAGGAATCACTCCTGAACCAAAACACCTGCCAAACCCAGASCTGGCTCCTCTGCAGGTGAGTGGTGGGATATCTGGAACAGGGGGACACATCCATGCTGTGTGCTATTCACAGAGCTTCCCAGACCTTCTGTCTCTCCCTGGCATTGGGATATATATATTGTGGCTTTTGGGTATGAGAAGATTTATAAGTTGTGGGATCAGCAAACTTGATGTCGTGTCCTTGCAGTRTAGAGGTGCTTTAGCAAAGAGCCTGTGTTCTGTTCCAGCTACGTATTTGACTCTGGTAACTAGCCCCATGAGTCATGTGTAGAGGAGATGCCTGGCTGTTTCTGGGTGAATTACCTTATCAATATTAATGCATGCTAAGAATGTTCATAAAATTAAAACTTCTCCTTACCCTCCTTCAGTATACCATTCTTAATCTTGTTCTTTGTATTTCCCTCCTATTAAGTTAAAACCTTGTACTCTGTATAAAGGGAAACCATTAACAACCCATCAGACTGGCACAATTAAGTTATTCCTCTTCCTTTCAGGGCTCTTCCTGCAGTCTTTACAACTGTAGTGTTATAATGGTGTCTTTTGAGGCTGAACTTTCATTCAGTGTAATTTCTTTCAGCTCTGTTTGCAGGCTAGAGAATGAAATAAATTACAGAGAGAAGCACTACAAAACCAGCTTAACTCTGATGGCACAAGATCTGCAGTGACCACAAACTTTTCATTACTACCCTAGACTGAGCTTTATTGCCCTAATTTGAGCTAGCTTCTTATGTGTCWCTTTGAAACTAGGAATTATCTTACTCATGTGAGCTGCAAGCAYAAGAAATTCACTTGAACTGTTGTAATACTTATAAGTTCATTCCACTATGATCTAAATTTAATAGTATTATCAGTAGCATGGCACTGAGCTGAGAAGTCACTTAGTGATTTTTTTTTGCTGTGTTTATCTGAAAGTTTCTTGTCTCGAAGGACATAATGTTCATATTTACACTTCCTTTGCTTATAGTTTGCAGGTATGGACTAAAATTTCTTTTCCTCATGGCTCTGTCTTCCATTGTAAAGTTATGAAAAGAATTTTGCAAAAGCTCAAAAGTATGGTGCGGATTGGGGCAGAAGCGGCGGCTGGCAGCACATGAGAGAGAAACAAGTTTTAAAAACTCTCAAGGCAATAATTGTAATTAACTCTTTCTTCTGGCTCATGTGCCCTTCAAGAAGTGTATCCCAAGTCAGCAAAACATTAAAATTACCTGGCATTTCTGGTGCCAGCCCAATATACTGTTGGCATCCATGCTTCAAAGACCCTTTATAGTCTGCTTTTACATCAACACAACTGGTTGGATCAGGCAATGGGCAATGTAAGGGTATTTGCTATCCCAGTAGGCAATCCTTGGTCATTCTCTAAGCCTTTAGCCCAGCCACTTGATTAATCATGAGTCAGAATGGTGATATGAGGTCAGATTACACCTTTCCCCTGTAGAGACAAGAGCGGGCACCTGGCGCTGCAGGCCAAATTTATTTTCTGATGTCACAGTTTTCCCTCACCTACTGGTCTGACTCATGTGACCGCCTCATGAGTTCTTACTGATCTTTTGTTTGTTTGGTTTTTTTTTAGTGTTTGTTTGTTTAATTCTTTGATGCCTCTTTTCCTGTATTTAATCAAATTTCAGATCATTCCTCTTAGATGAGGGTCTCTGAAAACGCCAGTCCTATTTACTTTTTTTTTTTTAATGTGCCATTGCAAGCATGATACAGTTAAGGAATACCCTACAGAGCATGTGGGCTACAAAAAATAACAAAAAAAATTCCCAAACAAAAAGCAAGCAAAAAAAACCCCCAAAACAGACAAACAAAACGAAACAAAACAAAAGAAACAACAACAACAAAAAAAACCTCAAACCCAAAAAAAACCCTCAAAACCCAAAAAGCCTCCTAAAATACCCCAACCAAAAATTAAGGGTTGTTTCCTGGTGAACTTTTTAGCTTACAAGCAACAGGTCATGAGTTAAAAAAAAAAACAACCCTTCTTGGTTAGTACATAGAGACATCTTCTCCTCTCTGTCTTTTCTAYCTGTGGTTAGTACTCCTACATCCAGGCAAATTCCTGTCTGTAGCCTAGTAATAGACACACAGACCCCTGTGAACTGCATACTGTACATGACTGGYACGACAGGGGTACTACTGGGATGAGGCAGTCACGCCAGAGCATTACTCTGTGTTCTAGTAACATATTCTTGCATGTACCTACACTCTGTGAAATACACTGCCAAAGCAGATCTATCTTTGAGGCTCCGTGTGGCACGCAGGAGTAAAGGAAAATCGGATATTTGTATTCCTCTCTCCATAGTAGCAGCTTTGTTGAAGGCAGAAACAGCTCAGGGTTCGATGCTGCAGGTGCAAGGAGGTGCGTGTCCCTGCAATTTGGACAATAGGTGGCACCATTTGTTTCTTTCTTAAAAACATCGTCCCCTGCTGCGGTTCCGTGAAGCAGCAAGCCTGCAGCAGGCGGGTGGCAACAGCGCCTGTGCTTCTTCCTAGCCGGCTCAGAGTAGGAACCTTTCTTTGTTTTCTTTATGGGCACCACAGAGGAGGGCAAGGGGGCAGGAGCCATGAATCTGTGTCGATCTACGGTGTCAGAGAAAACACATCTCCTTGTGTTTTCTCTGACAAATTAAGTGAATAGGCTGCTGCATTCAGTGTGTGCTCAGGTTTTGGTAGTGGGGGGGCTGCAGGGGTGGCTTCTATGAGACGCTACTGAAAGTTTCCTCCGAGTCTGACAGAGCCAATCCCTGGCTRCTTCAAAGATGGATGTGCAGTGATCAAGTTTGGGCCAATTAGAAATGTTGGTAACTCCTCTGGGATAACATATTTAAGGTAAAAAAAAAAAAAATTATTGTATAGTATTGTACAGGCTAGAGACAAGCAGAGTGAGAATATGTGAGAGGAGCAGCCCTGCACACACCAAGGTCAGTGCAGAAGGAGGGGCAGGAGCTGCTCCAAGCWCCAGAGCTGAGATTCCCCTGCAACCCCTGGTGCAGCCCATGGCGAGGCAGCTGTGCTCCTCAGCCCATGGAGATCCACGAGGGTGCAGAGATCCACCTGCAGCTGGTGGACACACCCAGGCTGGAGCAGRTGGATGTCTGAGAGGAAACAGTGACCTTGTGGGAGGTCTGTGCTGGAGCAGGCTCCTGGAGACTTACGGAAAGAGGAACCCAGGCTGGAGCAGGTTTCCCAGCAGGGCTTTGTAAACCCATTGGAGACACACACAGAAGCCTGTCCCCCATGGAAGGGTGACCCATGTGGAGGACTGTTTCCCATGGGATGCACCCAAATCAGAGAAGTTTGTGGAGAACCTTTGTTTTATTTTCTCTACGTTGTCCATCTGCAAAGGGGAGTGATTAAGAATCTTTGGTGTGCACGTGAAATCCAGCCAGGGCCAGCCCACTACAGCTGCCTAGGCAGCTGCCTGGGGTGTTGCACTTGCTAACACAGTGGTCTGTTTTCTCTTGAGCCCCAGGCTGGCAAAGGTGACTATAAATTGAACTGAGATTTACTATATTTCCACTCCTTCTTCCAGGTTTAATTGTCCCTGAAAAGCTATGACATTTGTCCCACGATAGTGCCCTATTCCACCTCGATGAACCCCCAGAAAAAGCTTRTGCTGCCTCACTGACTTGGTCAGGGTGGAGGGATAGCTATGGCAGGCTCCCTTTAATGACACATCTAATGAGGCTGTCTACTGAGCCTGGCTCCTACCAAAAGGCCTCCTGTTCACTGCAATTACTGGTCAATCAAATGGAACACACATCTCATTTCTGTTCATTCACACCAGTGGGCTCCTCGTGGGCTCCTGTGTCTTTAATTTGTTGCACAATTAAATGTAATGAGAGAGATCAATAGATAACATGCCCATTATTTAGTTCAGAAAATGCTTCTTAAATGAGGTGACTCAGTTCAAATCAGGTACAAGTGTAAGTGGCTCTAAAAGGAATCTGTGTCTGAGTAAAACTGTGCTTCCACTTACAAGTGTGTGCCATCACTCACACAGAGGGCTCATCACCAAATGCTAATTCTAATAAAAGTACTAKCATGTTTTCATCTTAGGAATCTTTATAACCTTGTTAACAACCTCCTGGGAGTACCTCAACYCATCACAGCCTTGTTGGCTACTCAAAGTCTGTGTGTCTTGTACAATTCTGTATTTTACATTTCTTCCTCTCAGTGGCTGCACAATCCTTCTTGAACTTTTAGCCATTCTTCCTGTCATGATTTTAAAGTCCTTGCACATTTACTTAACTTGACTTAACATCTGGACAAACAGTCTCAATGAGTTGAAATTATTTTTAAGGTAYTTGTAAAATTCTGAGGACAAATATACAGGTATCTTGTGGTCTTTTGAAAGCTGCTTATTCCAAGACCAYTTGGGAGCTATGACCTTTGAGGACTTATGCATTAAGTCAACAAAGCCTCCAACAAAGTCTCTAAAGAGCAGCAGAGGAAGGGTTTGTTTTCAGAAGGGCTGTGCCACCTCACAAAAAGAATGCAAGATGAACCGTRAGCCGAGCCTGCTGAAACGCTTCTGTGATGGCAGAGGAAAGGCGGTGCACAARGTCTCACAGCACAGGTAGGACAGCAAAATATTTGACTCACATCCCAGAATTGTGAACATTACCTGAGATTCAGCTCATCATACTAATGCTCCAGGCACATTTCAGAACAGTCATCTCTGGGCTATAGCTCTGTCAAGAGTTATAAATCAGTTTCTTTGGTGCATACTGAGATTGCATCAGAAAGGACTGACCCCTTAATACTGAAAGGTCACAGATATARGAATCTGACTGGGTGATGTGGTTTCTAACTTGACTTACAGATTCTGCAGTATTATTACAGTTACTCAGCAGCTCTGACAGCTCAAGACTGAAGGCCATATAGATAATATGAAAACAAAGCAACAAAATAAAAAGTTTTATTTTTGCTGAACGATTTTGTTYAGTACTTGATATATTACTACAAAAAGTTCTATCCTTTCTTCAGCCTGACTTTGGGTAAGTCCTCAAACAGATTTTTCTTTGTTGTATATAGGAAATGTGTCCTTAAAAAGCTTTACTTRTCAAGTGTTTCCTTCTTGTAGGTGTTTTGATTACAGACATGCTAGAACCATTTCTGCTGTCAGTATTTTAGGTCTGAAATTCTGGTGTGAAGGTGCCTTGTCTGCATGAAATGTTGCTCCCACTTCTACCCCATGCTAGGTCTTGACTGCAGCCTGTATTACCGAGACACTGACCTTAATGTTTAGAGTTTTCTGATATCTTCAATCTAATTGCATATTGTTATCCTTAATAGAACAAACAATGAAGATAAACCAGAAAAATAAGCATATCTAAGGCAATCAATTATACAGTAGATTGTGTTGTTAAGGTCTTTGTTGCCTTTACTTTGTGAGTTTTCTGTAGAGACAAGATTGTGTTCAGCAGGGAAGTTTAGCTCCAACTAATGCACAAGYGGAAAAAAATAATACCCTTGTTTTTTTTTGTTTATGGCCCATTCTCATTTACCCCAGTTGGATTATCYGAGTTGTGGATGTGTTAGTTTTCTGGGTAGAGGATCTGCTATGCTTGGCTAGTGCACTGATTCGTGACATGGGCTGTTAAGCTTTCAGAGTGAACTCATCAYTGGGAGCAATATAGCTGCTGCCCCTGGAGCAGCTGGCTTCACACTGCAAAAGCTTCSGCAGCTCTGAAAGCTGTTTCCAAGACTTGGGAGTCAGGGAATCCAGTGCTGGCTCCTTCTCCATTTCACAATAGCTCCAGTTTGTGAGACTGATGAGCTCCAGCAGCCAAAATGGACCTTCCTCCAGCAGCCAAAATGGAAATGACTGTGTTTGTACCCCTTCTCAGGCAATGATCCTCACCCAGGAAGATGATTCAGTAGACTGCAGTGTTGTATGGGTACACAGATCCTGGTCAGTCTACTGGATCACCTGGATGAGGAGCATTCCTGTGGGAATGCTGGGGCAGGCGTGCAAGGCTGAGCCAAATTTGGCTCTGACAGACTAATGCTGCTTATGCTGAGCTGGGTGCAGGATGCAGCACACAGAGAACATCTCTGAATGACACAATCTCTGTCTCTCAAGCATGCTTAAACTGATTCAAACCCACCAAAGGGTTTGGCTGTTTGCAAAACAGCCTTCTGTCTGGTCACCAGCATTCTGACCTTCTGTCTGGTCACCAGCCTGAGCAGTGTGCCGTCTACTGCTCCCTTGCCTGTGCCATTTCTATACTATGCACACATTTAGGTACTATTTTCTTTTTTCTTAGTATTTTTTGGTCAAGTACACTGAGATCCACAACTAAACACTGTTATATACTCTGTCTCTCTATCTCTCTTTCCCATCAGTGACTTTTTAATACTTCCTCTGAATCTTTGATGCCCTTCCTTGGTTGTTATTCTATCTTTAGCACTTTTGCTTTGATAGGACAGCCTTTTATTTTATTTTTTTTTAAAGCAGGTGATGCCTACTTTACCAGCTGATCTTTTTTCACATTCCATTTCCAGCAAACATCCAAGCCTTTTCTCGTCATGGGTAAGCTATGATCGTAGCTTGAAGGATGCCCRATCTATGAATTCTTGGCTAGGGCCAGGGAATTAACTGCAAGATCAGCTTTCTGTTACTGAAATACATTTCAGTATTTCAACATTTAAAGAACACGAGACCTCTGACCTTCCTTTGCCAAAATCAACACCTGTACAGCAAGTGATAGATCCTGAAAAAGTGAGATGGAAGTCACACATTTCTTAATACAATTTCTATTTAAGTATTGTTTCATGTTGCTGCATTCTCAACAAAAATATAGCAACAAGTTTTCCTAGACAGGGTGCACAAAATCAGGAATGAAGACCATATTTTGAATAAAGAATGGATGTAATTTCTTGCTCCAGAGTATTGTCTCTCTCACTGATTTCTTCATCAGCTCTTGTCGCTGAAGTCTGGCTTCCTAACTGCTCACTGCTGCAGGAAACCCAGAGATCTATTTGGCAAAAATATGCAAATTTGTGTTGTATCAGAAAATAAAAATGTATTAGAAAACTAGGATGTGGCAATCACTTTTTGTTTCTGACTTATGAAGAATCGGGTGACTGAACAGTAAGGACTTGTGATGCAGGATCCTTCAGGTATGTCACCATATCTTTAAACATGCTGCATTGAAAAAGATCAAAGTGAATCCTGATGCTACCTCCTTCTGACCTGAAGACAAAATTAAATGTTTTATTTCACAGCTCATGGCTTTCCCATTACAATATGATGGGATTTCAGCAAGGGTACTGAAAATGCAACAATATAAAACTAGAATCTTAAGTTCAAGCCAAGCCCAGCTGCAATGATTAATGCTTATTATTACTGTCAGTGATAAAAATAAAGTATTGAAAAAGTATGATTTTTTAAATTAAAAATTTTAATAAAATTTTCATAGAAAAGCTAAAAGCTTTTGAAGGAAATTTGAAAGGAAATTAAATCAAAAGCAGCTTTTGGAAATATTTCTAATATTTTTTGAAAACATCAGATCCAAATCCTTCACAAAAAATCTTTCTTTCTTTCTTTCTTTCTTTCTTTCTTTCTTTCTTTCTTTCTTTCTTTCTTTCTTTCTTTCTTTCTTTCTTTCTTTCTTTCTTTCTTTCT
>NW_026623247.1:516423-550301 GCF_030028575.1 Malurus melanocephalus
GTACAATCAGAAAATGTTAGCCATGCATGCTGAATTGTCAGGGAGTGCCATGAGGGGCCTGATGGGCTTTTCTGTCYATGTCTGCCTCTTCCCCTTTGCACCCCGGGATCCTTCCCACTTGCTAATGTCTCAGGACCCCACATCAGCCCCTCAAGGTTATCAGCCCCTGCCATTGCGATGCTGATTCTGCAGCAGAGGTGGTTCCTGGCTGCCCACAGCTCTGCTCTTCTGGTCCACTAACAATAAACAGGAATCTGCCATCAAAGACAAGCAGAGGATGTGAAAAAATGTGAGCCACCATCAGCAGGAAAAAGCAGAAATTACTGTAAATTAATCACTTATGAAAACTGCATGGTGATTGGGTACATAAATGTATATTTATTTCATGATTGAATGGACATGGGAAGGAAAAGGTAGTCTGTAACAGAGGAATGCAGACTATATGTATATATATATACATATTTTTGTTTTATTCTCCTTGCCCTTTTCCAAAGAAAATACATAAGCATGAGTAACATTAGCTCTGTCACACTTTCCTTGAAGCAAATGAGATGCTGTCCTAGCGCTGTTGTTTCCATCCTATGTTGAGTCATTCAGTGCAGACACTTTATCCTGCCTGTGTCTCTGCTGTAAGACCACAGATCATGTTATCACTTTACAAATATAGCATATTAGTACATCTGGAAGGCCAGTCACGCTGTGGGGTTCAAACAGATCTGGCTGGCCATGAGCTATGCTATGCTATAAACAACCTCAGTGTCCCACATTGAATAACTGCAGAGCACACTCAGGAGCTCTGGACACTTGTGTTCTTTAGTAGTAGGTAAGTGACAGTTTTGCTGATTATTGTGTTTCTTCAGACATGTGGGGTCAAGGTGGAAAATGGCAGTGAAAGTGAGAAGTTGCTATCAGGTTGCTGCTATTGTGCTGTGGATCTTTAAAGACTAATGCAAATGGGAAATATAGCTGGAACAGAGAGCATTCAGTCCAAGGCAGTATGTTTGGTGGATATCGTTAAAGAAAGTGAGATTTATCCCTTACATAGTTCCTCTAAGATTTACACTTGTGACAAATCCAAACTTTATAATTTAGGAAACCTTTCAAGTTCCASTCTGTGACTCAGTTATAATAACCCCTTGCTATTACATCTCAAGGACATATGCTGGTGTGAGAATGATTTTCAATAAAAAAATGGTTTGAGAGGTCAGTCATTTATCTTTTTTGCCTGTCAAAATTTACAGTGGAATTTAAAAAGAGTTACAGAGCTTCAGTTTCTGAAGGCTGCTTATAGTTAATCTGAATGGCATAAGAAATACAGCCTGCTAAATCTTTTGCAAACACAGCCTATCATTTAAAGTCAAATATTGTCATTATTGTTGTTGTTGTTGCTGTTGCTACCATAAGTATTTTATKTGCTATCATTGCCTGTTACTCTCTGTAGGTTAAAAGGTACTGACCAGCTCCCTTCCTTTCAAAAGTAGTTAACTGGGCACTGTTTCAAGGATCAGAGATGGATCATAATACATATTAACCAAASTGGTAAACCAGACCAAAGATTTTCATTCACTTTGCTCTTCTCAGACAGAAGGTAAAAKGGGAGAATCATTCCAAAGGAAGGCATCTATCTGTCAATGCCACCTGTGTGTCCTATTCACAGCCATGCRAAAGTTTTGTGGGAAAGACTAAAGACACAGCTGTGGTGAGAGAACTGATAAAATATAGATGCCACCTCATGACTGTATRGCGTGATTTAGACCATCAAAGCTAAAATAACTTGACCACTGGAGTGGCTGAAAGCAGCACGATCTTTTGCTTATCTAAATTATCTGCCATCTTGAATCACAGAATTTAACATCTTGGCAGTTGGCAGTTAGTGTTTTACTAATTATACGACTGATGATCTTGTATCTGACRCTGGAATTAGGACTGCTGTAAGTCAGACATAGGTTTTTGCTGTCCTTCTGCAGTAGAGGCAGGTGACAGGATTGGATTCCTAGAACAATACATACAAAATKATAGATTTTGAAGGTCTTTAATTAATGTCATTTAGGACAGAGGGCCTAAAATAACATGTAGGGTGTGGTCATCCCCACGGATAACTTCATTGTAGTCTCTACAGATGTATGAAAGGTCAATAATAGCAGCCTCACTTCCTGGGAGCTGTTCAGTAACTTTAAGACAAATGTTCAGCAACCTTAAGTCAATAAAACATGGTGTTAAAAAATCACAAGGCATGAAACAGATCTGAGAAACCCAAGAGTGTAATGTTAGGCTTAATTAAGATCAGCTAATCATATATGAAAGCCTCCATATTTAGTTCAGTGGCAATGAGTGCAAATTTATTTGCCATGGGTCTCTGTATGAGTAGTGAAGTGGGGTCTCTCTAAGCAGTTCTCAGCACATGCTCTTGATTTCCCAGGACTCTGTAGTATACTACCTAAGACAATTGTTTACACCTGCTGATTACAGCTACATTCATAGATTCAACACCTTTACAAATATGTAATACACTTCTGAGCTTACTATTTTTCCTTCGATAAGAAACAGCCTCAAAATACATGCCCATTTCAGGTACATCATCCCTCTCTCAGTCTTAAGACAATTAAACCTCTCCTTGGCAATACCCATTGGAAAAAAAAAAAAGAATGGATTTTTGTCAGAGACATCAGTCCAGTGTTTCATTAGCTTCATTGTCAGTGGAAGAATAATTAGTCGGCTCACTGAAGTGCTGGGGGAATACATCTGTAATAAATCCCCTTGCATATGTAACATCTATCATGCTTGATGGCAAACATATTAGTGCTACAAGGGTTGAGAAAGTATAAGGAATATTGTAATTCAGCTGCTAATTAATCCATAATTAAAGACCTAATTAATGAATAACCCTGTGAAAAATTGTCTAAAAATCAAGATGTGAAGACTGCAGTGATAAAGAGGACTCTTGTTTGTGAGACTGGTTAATTTACATCTAGAATAGGAACTGATTAATGAAAACTGTCAGTAAAGCATTTTGCTGCAGCACTGGACAAAGAGAAGTATGCATATAAGAATGCGTGGAAACCAAGTTCAGTCCTTGCATACCTATTTTTAATTTTATGCTGTCCATAGCTATTTTTACCTGAAGTTTAAGAAACAGGTTAATAAAAGGTATATTTTTTCTTAGTTGTGGTGTGCAAACAATAAAAAAGTTATTTGTGTATGAAAGAGACTAATGMCAGATTCTATTCATAAATACCTCTTTCATGAAATGACTGGAGAAGAAAACTGAAAAAAGACCTTAATTTATCAAAGCATTCAGAATGAAGCTCCATGATATGGAAAGACACTAATTTCTGAAATTAACTTCACTGAAAGTTGGACTAATTAATAGCTTGAAAGTGCCACTGTCTGTCTGTGTTTGTTTATGTGGGAGCCAGCTGGCTGAGACAATACTCTTGAGAGAGCAGGAAGGAACATTTCAAACTCCCAAAACATCTGGGCTCATGTCCAGGTGTCAGGACTGCTTTCTCCAGCCCTGGAGCAGCTTGTCTCTTTCCTCTTGTGTTTATTCTGCAGTGTGGCCACATTTACTGAATCTCTGTGGACCCAGCCTTTAGCGAGACACCCACATATTCCCCAGAACCCAGCAATCACATGCATGCATGCCTATGTGTTCTGAAACACAATCTATCTTGGATCCTTGGATTCTCAAATGCTCGCTGTCAAACCTGCACATTTGGCGAGGCTAGTGACAGATAAACCAACCAAATTAGCAGGAAGCATAACTCCCTGCTGGTATAGAGCAGTAAGAGATTGTTACTAGCAGCAAAACTAGGCAGGGAAGAGCAGCTTCCCACTTTGCAGACCTYTCCCACTCCCCAAGTGGCACAGAGAAGCACTGCCCCACTTACAAGCTGTGCACAGTTAGAAAAATATAGTTGTGTACGATGAACATKGTCGCAATCTCTATTGCTCTTTCAATCACAGCATGTTTCTCTAATTTAATCTTTTACTGATAACATAAGAAATGTGTTCAGTTGCTAACCAAATGTCAGGTTTCCTCTGAATTATTTAAAGACTTGAGAGATAAATGATTTGATAATTCTGAAGCACAGTGTGAGTGAGCTTATTTCCTAAGAAATTATTTGCAGGACTGGTAGGAAATGTTTCACTCACATTTTCCCCCATGTAATCCCGACAGTAATATTCATTAGATTTCAGCAGATCTCCCACAGTGATTATCTGAAAGAAAAAGGGCCCAAGAGAACCAGGTTGTTAAGCAAATTGAAGAAACCAAAACATTAATAATTTAATAACTCATGTAAAGCAGCAAAGGAAAGTATACTCAGTGCTGTTTTTGAGGGCAACCAGACGCCACATGAAATCTACAGAGCTGTTAACAGAGACTAATACTGGCTGTTTCCTCAGTATCAAAACTATGTTGGACTCTTTCCAGACTCAAGAGAAGACACAGGTCTTGTTCTACAGAATACACKGTGCACACACACAAGTTGGCCAGCATTAGCACTGGTGCCAACTATGTTCCACGGATGTTAAACTCTAGCATAATAAAACTAGTGTAATTTTGGCTTATCACCGCCCGTATTCTACCCACTGCAGACAAGACAGATAATGTTGGTAAACAGGGAGGAGCGGTAGAAGAACTGGGACAGTTAATCTTGACAGCCAGAGTCATCATATCTAAGAATACTTCTCTTGTGCTCCACTACTTTCCTTTTCCAAGAAGATTGTGCCTGCCTTAATTTTCTTTTTGGTAGTATGCTTCTCAACACATCTATGCATTGATTCATACATCTCAGAAACAGAAATGAGTGCGGAAATACTGCAAACTGTTCTTSTAATGAAGTTGCTGATTTGAAAAGCACTTTTCCTCTGTGGAAGATCTTCCAAATAGAGTTCAGTGTTGCTTTTAACTCATGTACCCTTAAACTGTTTTTTGAAGATTGGGTTACTCCGTGGTGGTGCAAGTGCAGGTGACTGAGGTGAAACTCCTTCAACATCARGAACTGCTAAAAGGCATCCCAATTTTGAAATCTGTTTGACTCCAGTGTTCCTCCATATCCCTGGTTGCTTACACTTCTAGAGGTATCACAAGCCATCATTTCACCATTATATATTAAGCCTAGGGGGGAAAAAAAAAGAAAAAAGAAAAATGAAAAAAAAGAGTTGTCAAATGCCTGTTCAGAGTTCAGAGGTCGAGTGGAAACAAATACAAGTGGTCATGAGATCACTGGCTGCTATCAAAGATGGCTGTGGAAGCATCTGGCACGTCTGTGGCAGACCTGTAAACAATGGTTGGAGATATCAGTAGCTGAAGGGAGCAAGAAATTTAAGGCACAGCATACTAAACCTCTCCAGTTCTGTTGATGACTTGACATTTGAAGTATGCATGTATTTATAGCAACAACATGAATGGGCAATAAATAAAAAAAAAAAAAAAAAAAAAGAAAGGTTATAGCCATTATAAGGCTGTAATCTTCTTTTCTACCTTGTATATTTTCAACACCTTGCTGAAGAGATTCTGGTTTAGAGCTTCTGAGTACTCATACTATCTAAAAAAGAATGTCTGAAGTAGATGCTAAAGACCAGTCTGCCTGCCTTTAGGTGAATTTATACAATAAAATAAAATAAATGTTAAAATAAAAATAATCCATGCAGATACTTAGGCAGATGCTTTTACTAGCAATAAAATTTGGCATTAATGTTATATCATTTAAATAAAAACAKATGATGAGTATCTTTCCTAAGATTATGGTTTTTTCCACTTTATGTTYCAAATGGCTAAGATCATCAATATCGTTATACACAAGGACAGTGTTCAATTTTAACAGGCTTATTCATAGATCCATTTAAATTAATAAAATTTCTGCAAAATTAAGGAAMGTATTTTCTCCTTTCTAAGAGCAGRAAYTGCATAGAAGTGTCTGTAATAGCAGTTTTTCTGTTCTGTACATGCAGGAATAGCTCATAGCAATAGGGCCTCCAAACCCAACAGAGCAAGCTCTTCTCACCTTTGCTGGCCCAGAGAGGTGGCAGATTATTAAATTCATGYGGTATGGAATTGGGGCTCAGTGTTGAGATGGGGCCAGCAACACAAAGAGTCAGAGAGAATTCCTTGGTGGGATAGGTGTTCTACTGAAGGCGTGGGCCTCTGGAATGATGAAATTGRGAACATTTTGCAGGCTAAAGTATCTTGAACTGAAAGCACATCCCTGGGGAGAGAAGGAAGAATCTGTGTTTTAAAATGGAAACAGAAAATTCTAGTTATACAGATTCCTGTGATTTCCTTATTGATGAAAAATGAGACAAGGTTCAGATGATGTAGCTTGCTGGTTGAGAAAGAAAAGGTGTTGCAAAGACCATGATGTCCAAGGTGATTTTTTTTTCTCCCTCTTCCTAAAAAAAAGCATAAAAAGTGGGAAGGAGTGAACCCAAAGAAAATTTCTTTCCTCTGCCACTAATGTGAATTTCTCTGGTTACAAACTCTCATATCACTTTGCCAAGTAACACAATTCTTATTTAAAAAAAAAAAAAGAAAAAAAGAAACAAACCTATTTTCAAAATGTTGAGATTATTTTATTTATTTATTATATTACTTAAAAATATTTCTTTAAATGTAGTGTATAGCTGCTTCTGAAGGGAAAATCTTGCAATAATTTAAAAAAGAGGGATCCTGAATGGCCAGCTTTGTTTCTGAACTAATCATTACAAAGAAGACAAGATCAGCCAGCTTGACTTCCCTGTGTGTTGCTTTTTAAGCATATTAAGGTCTTGCAGATAATTTCTTGGGAGGTGTAAACGGCTAGGGATAAGATTATTTACTTCCACAGATACACACAGATAACTAGTTTCTTCATATATGATTCTCTTGTAAATGACATCTTTGTTTTCATGGTCCTGAATCTCTTTTCCCCTGGAATATGCTGTACATGAATTATCACACATTACTGAATAGTCTTGCTCTTGTGATCTATCTCACTAGTAACTCAAAAGACTGGTAAAAGTTATAACCATGCATCATCTAAAAAAAGCTGTGTTGGTGATCTACAGCATAATTCAGATGTAGATGTTTCTCAAGAAGATGACTTTAGGAGGCAAACTCAGTGTAGGTATAAAGTAGGGTCTTGAGAATGGTGGTGATGACTGCTTTCGTGTTCAGGACTTGTATTTAATGAAAACAAAGTTGTCTGTTTCTTGGGTAAGAAATATTTTTTTTGTTTTTCACTTAGTGTCATCTGGGTGGGTTTGGTAATCCTCACAAGTATGACCAAAGCTTGTACTTAAAGGGCGTGTGAAGGTGTGGGGTGTGAAAGGAGCAATGTTGAATTACAAAATGTTAGGGAAATTGGAAGAAGGGTGCTACAGGATGTGCAGATTTGGGTCAATAACCAGATGATTGCTTTGAGCAAAGCAGTTGGATGAGGTGACCTGTAGTGACTCTTTCTAACCTCACTGTGGTTTCTGACWGTGAGGGCAAAATGATTACAGTGATTACCAGTGAATAACCTATGTATGGGAAGAAATATAGCTGTATTTCCAGGTGAAGAGAGGAAGTTAGGAAGAAATGTATAATGAGACTTTTCTCTAWCCAAACATAGCTTACCACTTGTGAATAATAGGTGCTAGCTTTGAGTTTTCTTGTGCAGGCCTAACCTGATGTTTGGAAGAAAAAAACTAATGCACGTGAACTTCAACATGTATTTCTAGAAAAGGGAATCATTATTAGTAGTTGCTTCTTCTGACATAAATTCTTGCCATGCATGAGTAGATATCCTAAAGAACCTACCCATAACATTAGGTAAGTCTAACTTTAGCCAGTTTGCCAGGCTCTCCTTTTTGGGCAACAATGCATCATCAGGCGAGTGTTGGTGTCCAAACTTTGGCAAATACATATTCTGCCGTCATGCTTGATACTTCCTGCCCATTTTTTAGACAAGGATATAGTGTAAAGCAACAGCCCCGTGAAGATTGCTAGRTGACCTTTTCAGAGTTGTAGATATCAAAAAGCGTTTCACATTTGTCCTGATGCATATTTCTAAAGCCTTAGTCATCCTGTAATCTGATCAGGATTTGTGGCTTTGCTCCTTCTGAAGAGATTAATTCTGAGGAATTATGAGGGACACCTCTCACTTCCTACTCAAGTTTCTCCTATGCTTGGTTTTAGCACTGAAGAAAATCCCACAGTGCCTTGCAACTTAGTGCAATATGTGGATAAAAGCGGTATGAACTTTTCCAGCCTGGTATCCAATAAATCAGTATCTCTATAAAGAGCAGATGACTTAACCTGTGAGACAGGAAAGTGGGGAACAAGTCAAGGAAAAGGAGCACTTTCACAGTTTATTCAGAGTCTGTGTTGATTAAGGCCATCTAGTTCCAAAGGAGGTCAAGTGTCCAGCTGCAACTTCACTGTCTTGCAACAATTCAGCTCCTGCAATAGCCTTTTACCAAAACACACTTCTATGAACTGGTCTATTAAAATGAMTTAGACCCTGCAGAGTGACTGCTGGTCTGCAGTTACTGTGAGAGGTGAAGTCCTTGTCACTGGGTTTCTTTCTCTTGTAATCAGAGGTGAACATTTTATTTKATGAGGCAAACAGTTCCTGTAAATTAGTGGTGATTATATTTTAGAAGGAGAAACCTTTCCAAAGAGAATAAGGTCACTATTTTAATTACTCTGCTTTAATGGGGTTTTGAYTCAGCTGTTGTCAGCTGTTAGTTCAGATAGGTTGGGAACTATTTTTGCCTCATTTTTTGCTTGCAAAGATAAACAAGCAATAGGAGCAGCTTTATGAACAGCAAAGATAACATTTTATATAAACATCCTAAGATACAGAAGGCTATGTAAATAGAAATAAACTAGTCTCTGACCATTTTCTGAACCTGTATTAGGTATTTGTAAAGGCCTTTCTTATTGAGGTGACTAATGAGGTGAACAGGTAGGTACCATTGTTCTGGATGTACCTACATATAATTCTTTTTAGTCCATGCTGTGCATTTTCCAAAGGACATGTGGATGTTTTCCTGGCTCAGAATAAATTATTCCTTTATGTGTTATGTACTGCAGAAGGATGTGTAGGTGAAAGGGGGTGAAAGAGAAAAGGAACACTTACAAATTTACAAGAGGAAAGCTACAGAGGGGAGAACAATTTCCCCTTTGTCCTCAATATTATAACAGAAGGAGAGATAATAAATAGCTCCAGCTGAAGGACACAATGGCTGGAAAAAATGATCACAGTAGCATCTGAGGAAAAAGATATTGACACAAGCTTGAAACACACACAAGGGGCAGGAAAGGAAGGGGCAGATTGCTCTTTAACTGATTGGTAGATGGTCAAGCAGGGTTTTCTTCTACAGTTTCTTTCTTTTTATCTTCCTAAGTGTATGAATTATATTACAAATGTGTTTTCTAATAAAACCTCACACAAAGTTTAAATAACTGACTTTCCTCTGTTAATAATCTAACTACATTTCATGAAAACCAGTGTATAGTGATGATTGTATCCCCACCAGTGACTCAGAGCAAGAAAGTATGTTTCACCTCTTTTATCAAGATTTGTGTGTGTACTTGCATTAGAGGTTTAGTAGGTGATCCGGTTCCTGTGTTGGTACTGAACCACTGTAATAGTTTAGTAAAGAGCACCATGTTGCAATCCATGCTGTATTTTCACACAGAGAATCATAGGATGCTTGGGTTTGACAGGACCTTAAAGATTGTCCAGTTCCAATCTCCCTGCTATGGATAGGGATACCTTTCACAGGACTAAGTTGCTCAGTTTTCCAGCATTTTATATCAGAGGAGGTACATATTTTTTTGACCTTCCTTTTCTGGCTAACATCAGTTCTTAACTGCATGGGGCCTGATACGCTGATACCAGACCTTTGACTGTTGGAATGTGTTTCTACATGTGTTGTGGCTTAGGAATTGTATTCCCAATTTGGTGTTCCCACTCAAAACACTCAATGTGCTTCTCTTTCACTGCCTGCCTTCCTCTGGAGCAGGATTGAGAGGAGAATGGGAGGCACAAAAAGGTGAAGTTCATGGGCTGAGATAAGAAAAATTTAGTGCAAACAGCAACRAAGTTAAAAAAAACCCCAAACAACAACAGCAATAATAGTAACAGACTGTACAAGAGACTTATTGCTCACTATGAGGAACCTGAYGTTATCTGGCTGCCTACTCCAGCAAACGGAAAAAGGGTGGTGTGAACATCTCACTGTGAGCTGAGGTGAATAACCCCAGGGTCCTGGCCATGCCCCTCTGGCTGCTGAAAGTCARCCCTGTTCCCTGTTTTGGCTGGAATCAGGACATGTTAGTAAGTGGGGACCGTGATGTACTCATAMAATTTTCCCCATGTCTCTGCCTTAGGTAAATCTTTTGTGTGTTATTGGGCTGGTCTTTCAATGCCTTTCACAGATAAGTGCATACTTATTAGAACCCGGCAATTTCACAAATTCCACTGGAATAAGGCACCTTGAGGTCATAAAGATCAATACGAAGAACTCCAGATGAAGTGTTTTTGAATGATTTAAAAGGAATAAATTATTTATGAGCATTCATTTTAGTAAYAGTCACAGAAATTATTGAAAAATGCAAAGCATTTAAAGGTATTTTCATCAGTGTTACTTAACCAAACCCGTATTTTTTTTGCAACTCTGTCTTTATCTTAGAAAGGGAAAAATGTAAGAAATACAAAAATTCAACGTGTAGCTGTTGCTATGGATTTTRTATAGAAGTCAATTGTGTGCTGCATTGATTACTGCCAGTACAAAACCCTAGATAAATTAGGTAAGATGGAAAACATACTATGTTAAAATTTCTTATGACTTCATCTCTTTTCCCCAGAAAATTTTAACGAAACATGATAATTTGGATCTTTATTTTTCTTATTATTCCTTTCCTGAAGTTTTGGTTTGTTCTTGCAGGAGAAGCTTAATGTCAACACTATGGGGCATCAGGTGATAATATTTGACTTTTCTGTCATAAGAGGACTGTGGGAAACTCGAGTTAAGAAGAACAAAGAACGTCAGAAGAAGGAGAAAGAAAGATTAGAAAAAAGTGCATTGGAGAAGTAAGACAATTTTTGTGCTGTTCATTTTTAACCACATCTGTTCTTATTATCCACTGACAGTGCCATATAATAACTATATTAAATGTTCATATTAAAGAAAAATATATTTATAATAARTATACTAAATATACTAAATAATAATTTTTTATTGTTAAAATTTTGGGGTTCGGGTTTGATTTCAATTACTTCTTATCTCTTTTCCTCACACTATAATGCAGCACAAATGCTGGTATTTCTTAGTTCCTGCTCTTTTGTATGTAGATTGTGATATATTAATGGTGTGTTTTATTGTTTATCATAGACATAAATTGAAGAGAAAAACAGCACATTTTGTGCCTTTCTATTTCTTATATGCTACATACAAGTATGGCTTATTAATTATGGAAATGATGAACACATGCTCATAAGTTTCAGTAAAAAGAAATTCTTTCAGTGTATTTGTTGAGTTTACAGAAGAAAGAAAAGTTGTTAAATTAGCGGACACAATCAATTGTTTCCGAATAGGAGATAGTGAGTAGAATAAGAATTGTTAGGATCTTTTTTTTCTTGTTGGGGTATTAATGAAGACCTTGATTATAATTCTTACACCCAAGGATAATTTTATTGTTTTTATTAAATTGAACTTATTTTTTTCTTTAAGCAATATTTTGCTTCCCATAAGACATTCTTAAATAGAATAATATTTAACATTGGAATGTTGGAAATATAGGACTTATAATTTTCCTCCCTCTGAGAAGAGAAAAAAGAATAAAAATCACTTTCTGTTTTAAAAATAAAATGCACAAGGTTAAACAGCACCCTTGTTTAAGAACATAATTGCATTGAACCTTTCTGTGGTGTTTTAGCACTCTCAGGACTCCCTCACTCATAGATTCTCACTGCCAGTGCAACTACAGTGACAACAGAGCAGCCAGTTGAGGAGGAAACATGGGTAATGCAACATCTGGCTGTCCTTTCTTTGGAAGGAATCTTCGAAACAGCCATAGCAGCAGTTTTGGTTCTTCAATCTCTACCAAAACTTACATTAAAAACCATAATACTAAAAAAAAAGAAAAAAAAAAAAAAAAAAAAGAAAAAAAAAAAAAAAAAAAAAAAAAAAAGAAGTAGATTGATTATCTAGCAAGAATAAGCTTTCTTTTTGGTGTAAGCTGTGCCCTGGTTTCAGCTAGGATAGTTTTCTTCTTAGTAACTGGTACAGTGCTGTATTTTGGGTTTAGTATGAGAATCATGTTGATATCACACTGATGTTTTGGTGGTTGCTAAGTAGTGCTTAGCCTAAGTCAAGGACTTTCCAGTGTTTCATTCCCTGCCAGTGAGAGACTGCAGAAAGCGCTGGCAGGGAGTACAGCCAGGACAACTGACCTGAAGGTGATATTTCGTATCATAAAACATTCTTTTCAGTATGTAAACTGGTAGAGTTGGCTAGGAGTGAGTGATTGTTTCTTGGGAATGGACTAGGAGTTGGTCAGCAGATTGTGACAGTTATAATGGGAATATTTTTTTTCTCTTGGGTTTTCTTCTTCTCTCCCTTCTTCATTATTATAATTGCCATTAATATTAATATTAACATTATAATATTTTACTTAGTTTCTTTTACTAAATGGTTCTTTTTTTCCATTAATGATGTCCAAATTAATTCTCTTGTCTTATACCACCTGAAGATGGGGAATTTGAAATATAATGCACAGAAGTTAAAACTCCCAGGTGCACTTGCAACATGCATAAAGGATTTTGTTTTCTGACTTTAAATTGCAATTTGCATATTGTCCTTTGTATAGGTGCACATCTTCATACACTCAGATTGCTTTCCAGTTTGTTCTACTTGTAGAGCTCCTGGAAAAAGAGGAGGAAATACACTAGAATTTGTTTCCTGAATATGAGTGATCAGTATTACACCCACTGAAACAAATGGCAAAGTTCATGCTCATTCTCATGATGCAGGCCTCATAAAATGGACAAAGCTGATAGAATAATGGTCAAAGTAATTAGAATGTTAGTAGTAAAATGCTGACTTCAGCTAAAAGAAAATCCTCCTTGTTTTATGAGGTGTACAGTGACCGCTGGCATTTAGGTCCTAAATGTCCAATTATAAGTTATTTCTTAAATAATTTTCAGTGCTCTCAAAYGTTGGACCAAAAATACAAGAAGACTTCACTGGTTTTTAGCTTGAAAGTATAGATCAACTTGTATTTCTAATTTCATATCTAATAGAAATAATGTTTCCATGTATAAATACATTTCATTATTTTATGGAGTTCTGCATTGACTAAATTCAGGTACCATCTCAGAGATTAAAATTTTATTATTGGCATGTAGGTCCRCTGAAATCAATGCAAGTACATACGTGACAGAGTGAGAAAGAATTTTGAAAGTACTTTGATCTAAAATGATAATTCCCAAAATACTTTTAGAGAAGGAAGTTTCCTGAAACGAGGACTGCATTCTAGAATCTAAGATTCTAGATATTTACTTTTGCCAGACATGAGAGAGAATTCCTAAGTAGGGTTGAAATTAATAGAGTTTTTCTGCAAATACAATCATGTAACAGATGAGTTTGGAGTCTGGCTTTTCAAGGCTGCTTTTTTTTTTTCCTTTTTTTTTTTTTTTTTGTAACAAATCCAGTTTTCCTCAAAGAGGTTGTAATTTGCTAATGCCCTCAAGATTGTGCTGTGTTAATATGTAAAATGACCTGATAATATGCAGTGAAATGTAGCATGTATTATTTGAGGACAAACTCCCAGTTAACCTCTAGGGAACTTTGCTTGCCTTGGGGCAAGGTAATTTAGTTCGTGCAGCACCATTAAACAGTAACTTGTAAGATATTTTTTGACTGAAGATTTTCTTAAGAGGAAAATCTCACAAATGAATGAAAAGCTTCAAATGTGTTTGCATTAATGGTGTGGTCTTGCAAAGACTTTTTTACACGGCATATATTTAAGCAACTGGCCACTGTAAGCTTATTCTGCACAATCAGCTACTGAGAATACTGGCCTTCCGAGGTTCTGGTATTGGGTAATTTTCTTTTGTGGATTTAATCCTGTCCCCTGTGTCCTCTTCGSTTTTGTGGGACTGTGAAAGAACGGCTGTTTAAAGAACAAACATAAACCAACAACTGAATACAAAAGAAAAAGAAACAGAAAAGTACTAGCTAGGTTTAATTTAATTTTACTTCATATTCTTGATCCCATCAGACAAGCTCATTTGAAATCACCCACTAGATACCAAACATGAACTGTTAAAAAAAGTGAGCACTTTACTGAGATTTTCTGTATGCTTATGAAAGTTATGAACTTACGCATATTATGGAAAGAAGTCTGAGTTTTTAGCAGTGTTTTATATTTAATCTTCTAGATTCCAGTATTGGTGAACAATCTGTTATTGTACCTCAAAATCCTGAATGCTCTCAGATGAACTTGATACAGTATGACGATTTTCTGCACAGAGATTTCCTTTCTACTTGTTTTCTTTTTTTTCTCTCTTTTATTTTAAAAAGGAATAAGAGTGAAAGTTTACAGTTAGATTTTATTTTTTTAAGGATTGCAGCTTGTTTGTCGTTTGTATGAAAAGCAGGAAGATAAATCTGAAGGCTAACAAATTTAACATTCAAGTGAGGGAATGCCAGAGCTGTTTGCCCAGATTARCTATCTAAATCTTTGCTGTGAAATGGCACATCCTCCTCTATCCACCAATAAACATGCAGCAAAAATAAAAGTTTTTTTCAGCTACCTCTTCCAATGTGCCTCTTTACCAAAAATTGTGTCTCAAACTCTGGCTAATTAAAYATACACACTTCATTTTTTGAGTTATATGTTTCCGGAATGTTAAAAGTAAAAAGCAAAAAGCAAACTACTCTCTACAGGCAGACTGACTTTTTTTCCCTGAGAGGTTGCATGTTTGTTTAATAAAAAAGATTTGTCTCTATCTCTCTGCCAAACTTCAGTGTTATAACTCTATTTGTACCTGAACTAAGATTCTATTTGTGATGTTTATCTTTATTCTCCTACTCAATACCCAATTCGGAACTTTTTCCAAGCAATCTAAAACTCAGGCTGGGAATCCCTTGGCCCCAAATACAAAATACAGACAAYAAGTTTGGTTCAGATCTGCAGCACTTATAAATATATTAAGTTATTTGCCTTATTTGGTAGGCACTTGTGCTTACAGACCATGTGTCTAAACCAATGCACACAAGTGCATTGTAAGATAAAAGCTGTTGTTCAGCCACAATCCTTTAAAATGCATGGAAGAGCCTGGCGGTGATACTGAAATTGGATCAATCCAATTGAATTT
Source organism: Malurus melanocephalus (assembly GCF_030028575.1). Lineage (NCBI taxonomy): Eukaryota > Metazoa > Chordata > Aves > Passeriformes > Maluridae > Malurus > Malurus melanocephalus. Next base: position 531,783 of record NW_026623247.1, read on the forward strand.
GAAGCAAATGTTACTCATCCATCAGGAATATTATTCTGGGCTGAGCTCCAGTTTTACTGCAATGCTCTTTTAAAAATTCCACAGAATTATTTCATGATCCTGTGTGTATAGCAATTCTGATTTAAACATCACGCAGGTGTTCTTAACTGGTGTCACCATGGASTGTCTGGGTCAATTCCTCTGTCCTGGTTTAAAGGAAATAGTGCCATCTAATGAAACTTCCTTTCCTTATCTAAGAGTCATAGCTTTTCCCCAAGAGCTTCTTATCAGACATTGAGCAGAGGGTAACTGCTCAGAAGGAAGAGCAACRGAAAGATGTCCACTCCTCATTGCTTTGATGGCTTTGTAATCCCTTCCAACACCCACTGGTTTTCCAAGCTCGTTATTCTGTTGAAGGGTCCAGACATTGAATTTATTGCATAGTAACTCTTTGCATCAACTTGATTAGATTCATACTTCTGTTGGAGAAAATAAAATGTCAAGCAGGGAGCTCCCATGTCCTTGAAAGGAAATATGTATAATAATAATAATAAAAACATTATATGCTGTGAATCTTTTTTTGTGAAAGTATATTCCAATAGAAGTAGCGTTTGGGAAATTATTACCTGAAGAGAAATTCAGCATTAAMGAAAATGAAAATACTTGAATCTTCTATTTCCCTGCTGATCTCTTTTCATAACTACAGTGTGTTGTCCTGAGAGATTACTGAAAAATGGTGATGTATTGGAAAATAACTTCCCAGAGTAAAATTTCGTCTATACCACATWCATCTGCCTTAGTGACAGGTATGTTTTTGTGTTACAGATATCTAGGTATGAAATGTAACTCTTTTTTTGGACAAACATAAGCAGCATTCAACCGGCCTTTTTATAATTATTGGAAATATTTGTATGATTGAAGTGKAAATACTGGAGTAGTTAGTTTTGTTGGAGTCTTAGATCTTATCTGAGACCTTTGTCCAGAAAAAATATTTTTATGCCCATAGTCCCACCTAAACTAGGCTGGACTTGACAATCTTCAACTTTCTTAATACTGAAAATGATTGTTGCTTCTTKAATCTGACTGGAACTGTTTGATCAAGGCCTAGAGGAAGATGAAAATATTTTATTGCTAAATATCATTAAAAAGACATAAACGTCAGGAGAGCTGTGATTTTGTAACTCATTTGTCATCTGTCAAAATATGTTTCTGGAATATCAGGAGTCTTTAAAGTGTCAAGACCAGATATTTAMCACACTTTCTCTGAAAGTGTATTAGTATTAAAAAGGTAATTTTATTTGYGTGGATTTTTTTTTCTGTTTGCCTTTCTAGTTTAGAGACTTTTTCTTTTAGATATCTTTTCTAAAGATTCATACAATAGCCTCCAGATATGGCAAACATGGTGGAAATTCTGTCATCTTTGAGGATTGTCACTAAATGTAGACTTWAAAAGGTTTTATTTTCATGATCCCTTGAGAAGTACCACCACCTCAATATTTTGACAATGACAGAGCAGAATGACAACGATGTAGCCAAATATATCCCTTCAGTCTCTTCTCAACTGAACCTGCAAATTTACAGCTTTGTCATCTTTGCTTCATGATGCACACTGGCTTAATGTAAGTCACAGCTCCAGGCCAGTAAGGCTTATAGTGATTAATYTGGTTTGTTTGTAACTCAAGGGTACAGGCAGGTGTTGTGAATTATTAGACCCTTTGCCCATGGGAAAWATAATGTTTTCATTCGGAGATGTACTGTACAAAATTATGCACTTTTGTTGCTCTATTATTAATTCACTTTCCGTCTGTTCTAAATGTGCTTGCACACAATACATGCATTCTTTAAAAGCTTAACAGAGCATGTTGCYGTAACTTAATGTACGAGTAAGGAAGAAACTTGACACAGGATTTCCATATCAATGTGTAATATACATGTTGAATTCCCTACCAGGTTTAATTTTTAATGCCTCTCTTTCTTCTGAGGTAAATATTTCACTGACTGATTTGCTTAACAGCTTTTTTRTTATATGCATTTTATTTTACTTGGTTAGGAGTGACCTCCTGAGTTATCAGCAGAGTTTAAGAGGGCAATTTGTTTTTTTCAGATTTAATGCAGCTTCCTTCTTACCATTTTCTATATTCCTTCTTGTGAGAGAGTAAAATTTTAGATTTGAGCCATCTGCTCTAGTGTTCCTGGGGTCTACCTGACTGAGCCAGCCCCAATGTGTAGTAATGCAGCTTACTTTTTATTGAGTTAGACTTTTGGACTTCTTCTTTCTGTTTTTCAAGTTTCTAATCTCAGAATTTATACTCTGAGGAATGAGTCAGTCATTTTTTGTGCTTGAGTGAGCAATGAATACGAAAACTCCCCATTTTGTGGGCAAGTTTTTCAGTGCATTAAATTATGAACTGAGATGAAACATTTATTGCTTTGATAGAAAATGAAGGAATTTCATGGAAATGAGAGGGTAGTAATGCAGAGTTAAGCTTCACAAAGGGACAGAAAAGCTGTATGTGGAGGACTGGAGAATGTGAGAATGTACAGCAGTGGTAAGTAAATCTTGGAAAATTTTAGAAAAAAGCAATCTAGGAGTTTGATTCTGTGGTCATTCTGGCACCTGCCTCTTAATTGTTCAGATAATTTTGTTCTCTTCTTTGAGATTCAGTTAACACCCTCTCCTAACCACTTCACTTCCCAGTAGTACTGAGCTTTTATAGCTATTTAGCTATGCTCACTGGTAGACAAATTTTGGAACAAAATGTGAGTATGTGGTTAGGGACTGTTTATTTTTTCTTACAGTATATGGAAATGTTTTGTGGCCTTTCTTAGTTATCAGTTGCTATTACAATGTCCACACTCTRTTGTACTGGCAGTTTCTGAGGTACAAATGACAGAAGGAATAAGTTAAGATCAACACTAAAAATTGCTTTGGCTCACGTGTCAAAGCATCTGAACAGTGTTTGAACTATCATGTCTTCTGATATGGAAAATTCTGACACCTGAGCAGTTCTACACTGCAACAGGTGGGGATACCCTTGATTGGGCTGCTTGRTGCAATCAGGTGTTTGGATAGCTCTTCCTCTGTAATAAAAAATGTAGAAATATTAGCTACAGTTCATTTACAGAAAAATTTCATTTTTCTTCTTATCACAGTGCYGGCTAAGGAATGTGTCTGCTTTAACCCATTTTTTGTCTTTGTCATATCAAGTAAATTTAGAAAAGATCTGGAGATARTGTGCACAGTTGATGGACTCTTCCTTGACTGTGCTGGCACCTTCAGTCCACTCTAGGGACTCTCTGGACTGAATATTTTTCTGTCTGTCCAGTCTTTTTCTTCCTAACTCATTTAAATATCACAGCTTGATGTGGCACAAAACATTCCACAGTGCAGTAGATATTGAAAGACCTAGGGAGACTTACTTCAAACATATTTTAGTATTCTCACACCTCCTTTATTGTTACTTTAAATACCAGGAGTTCTTGCAGATACCTACTCATGAAGTTCATTCTGATGTCTCTCATGAAAGCCAAAGCCAAGAATGACTAGCCTTTCTGCAGCTATCAACTTCTTTAATTATTCCTTTATTGCTCCTTTCATACCTTGATAAGTCACTGTTCCCATYGTCTCTCTGAGGCTTCCTTCTTCTGATGTGCTACAAATCYTTTWCCTACTTAGTTGTACACCTGMAGYRACTTCATTAGCAYTTTTTTTTKTKTTTYTCWSWGYKYWTATWTYYYYYTMWWWYYYYYWYWTKWRRAKAWAWRTRWKWWTTYYYYTWWAAAACAYWTTTWTATWTTTTTGGAATAAGRGAAAAAGAGATCCTTTCTGTCTTTYCATTAGCATGTACTTAGTCYGAGTTTATGCTGCCTCCATGTAGTCTGCCAACACCTTATCCAGTGAGCTACCTTTTAACCAACATCACTSTAAATTCACTCTCTGAAACATTTGTAGAAGGTGCTTTTCTGTACTTTCACTTTATAAAGATGTCACTTGGGAATACATTGCAGTCASTATTACAGAAGGGACTTTCTGTAGTTTTCTGATGTTCCATGTGTAGTGTGCTGCTCCTTGAAACTGTCCTCTGGTGGTCCCTCAGGCTTGCTCCTTTGGTAAGCGGTTATATGTATTTTCCAAAAGTGCACAAAGTGCCTGCAGTGTCCCTGCAGTGTCCCTGTGCTCTCTGTATGTCTTTGCCATTGCTGTGCTTGCTGCTTTCATGTCTCTTTAGCATCCCTTGAGATGTCTGTAAGTGCCACAATGTATACAACTGTTTCAGTAACACCTTTCCTATTTAGGCATACAGTTTTGCTCCCTAAAGATTTATMTGATAGCATTAAGTCAAATATGACTTTTAATCTATGATGCCGTATTTCCATAAGAGTACTCTGCACCGCAGTTTCCATCTCATACCTTGTGATGAGTGTCCAAAAATTATTTATTTCAACAAGATTTTTGGACATGCTTCTTGAACCTAAGTTTGCAACTGGTTTCTTATATATGACTTAAAACCAGACATTTTGGTTTTAATCCTGACAAATTTAGAAGCCTTTTATGATGGTGCCACAGCATTGGTGGATAGGGGCAAAGCATTTGACATAAACTGCCTGGACTTACGTAAGGCATTCARTGCTGTCTTGCATGACATCCTTGGCTCCACATAGGGAGTCATGGATTTGATGGATGGACCRTCTGGTGGATAAAGACTTGGCTGGATGGCCAACACAGGGAGAATGGCTTCACACTGAAAGAGTAGGTTTAGATTAGATGTTAGGAAGAAATTCTTTATGTAAAGGTGATGAAGCACTGAAACAAGTTGCTCAGAGAAGCTGTAGATGCCCCATCCCTGGAAGTGTTTAAGGCTGGTTTGTGCTGGGGGAGCTTGKGCAACCTGGTCTACTGGAAGTTGTCCCTGCCCATGACTGTGGGGCTGGAACTAGATGATCTTCAATGTCCTTTCCAATCAAAATAATTCCATGATTCTGTTTCACATGACTTCTTTTACATCTTAGTATCGCAGAGAAAAATCCTGTGATTAGGTGGTAATGCAAAAGTTTTGTTACTCCCTTCTTGAATTTCACAAACATGCATGTAATTCTCTTTCTAGGACATGATGCATTTACTTCCTCTAGGGATACCTTATCCTGAGCTTGGTGTCCTCCTTCAGCTGTCAGTTTTTTTTCAATTCTTTAGATTAAGGTTTCTGCCAGAGGATGGAAATGACATGAACGGGTCTCATGTACCACAGGATCTAGAATTCTCTAGAATTGAGATCAGATTTATGATACAAGGGGCTCTGTAGAGTCTTATTTTGGTGTGAGCAAAACTTGCTTCCATTAATCAACCAGTTCTTTAACAGGCTGAGCTGAAATAAATCTCTCCTWACTAAAAGCATGAGCTTTTGACAAYGCTTAATTATGTCAATTTGAATTTGCACCTGAAGTTATATGACAAAAAATTGCCTTGGAAGTAATGCAGAAGTTACACTGAAATTGAATCTAAAATCAGTTGRTATGTGATAATTTTGACCTTTCCCTTCTAAGAAAATATTGCTGTAAAAATTAAAACAAACCATTAAATTTGAGGAAGGAAGGGCAGGRGAAAAAAAGCTTGTGTTACTTTTTCTTCAAGGAAAATGTTTTCATATATCGCCAGGTTCTTGACTTTGTTTATGCATATAACTTCTCTGGGAACATATTTCCTATCCTATCAAAAAAAAACTGCTTATTTTTTGATCTTTTCTATGACAGTTTGCCCAATCTCTGCTTTTCTGTTATTCTCTGGGTGTCACTGTTTTATAGTCAGTGAATGAAATCCTTATGATTTGAAATTTATAGGCATGTCTAGAAAACCTTARCGTAAGGAAGGAAATGCAACTTTTACATATACATATATGTATATACAATTTGGCCAATACCTTAGATGAATAATTATATCGTGTTAAGTACTTGGGCAAACACAGATTAAGTTTTAGGACTTACCTACCAYATTTTTTCAGCTGATTCACATAAACACTTTTTGACATTATTTCAGGATAAAACAGGAATGGAGTTTGATACTAGAGTGCCGTARAAAGGGTATTCCTCAATCAAAATACCTCAAGAATGGCTTTGTAGACATCAGTGAAAAGAACTTGGACACCTCTGGAAAGACTCCTCAGCTCGAGAAGAGGCATGCTTTGTCAGATGGAGTAAATAAGAAACAAGACAAGTTTATTTTTCAGCTTTCTGGAGAGCAGTGGACGGTAAATATAATAGAAAATATGTTTCTCTCAGTGAAGAGTTTGGGTATCTTAGACTGTATCTTTTAATCCATCCTTTATTTTTTTTTTTTTAATTTTTTTTTTCAAATGCATATGAATTTGATGCTTTTTCACAGTGTTAGAAGTGACCAAAGCATTTATTTTCTGCCTCAKCCTGAACTAGTGGTTTTGTTTTTGGGTAGCATATTTTAAACTCTCTGCTCATATATGTAATTTATCTGTCTCAAAAATTTTGGTATGAGCAATAATATTGCAATAAGGTATCTTTATCTGAAATTCCCTTATATRTGGAGAGAGATGAAAATAGTGTTTGTTGGCTTACTACTGTCTTCTACTAATCAGACATCTGTATTCTTGCCGTAGTGGTGTGACAACACTTTCTCAAACTCTGCTCAGTTTAAAACTAATATTAGCATCAATCCACAATGGTCCTGCTGAAAAAAAAAAAAAAAAAAAAAAAAAAAAAGCTCATTTGACTTGCACACGTGTTTGATGTGAAATAATAGTTTTCAGGTAAGATCTGAATTAGTGCTGGCTTCAAATTGAATTAGTGGTGGGTTACAGCTGGTGTGAAGCTTTCTGGAGTTATAAAAACTTTGATTGAAATGTATTTGGAGAACCACTGTATTAATGATAATGTGAAATCAAAATTTTGACCTTCATGTAGTATTTTTCATTACAAATAATATGTCAAAATGTTAATTGATAAAATAGCTGGAGTTATTTTTTAATTGATCTGAAATGTAACTTTGCCCTCGATTTGATCTTGAATCTTAGGGTGTTTTCTTTTTCAGCTTTCTTTTTTTTCTTGCTTTTTTTTTTCCTTCTGAATAAACATAGAATACTTGAAATTTCTGGAGAATAGAAAACCCTATCACATCTCTTCATTCAAAAGCTTTGGATTTTGAAAATGGTATCTACAGTGTATACTCTACTACTGCACTCTCTCCAGCATTGTAAAACTTAGAGTTACTTTAGGAAAAAAAAAAAAAGAAAAGAGACAGATTACAGCTCCTTAGACACTGATATAGCAGCAACTGCAAATATCCTTAATTTATCAGGGTGCAGAGGGAGGCATTACTAAAATTTTATTTTGCTTATTCTCTTTTGCCAAAACATTAAAATTTTGCTTTGTCGCCATAAACTAGCTTTACATTAGGAGGTAAAATCGAACACACATGTTTTGTTCCATTTTCCAGAACATTTAATTTTAATTTTACATACTGAAAAATCCCATTTAAGAGAAATGGGTGCACTRTTATGTAAGTTATGCCACCTTGAATAGTACTTTCCTAATCATCATGGAGTTTGACATCTCCTTGTCAGGTGCCCAGTGCAGCCATATCAAATAACCATCAAGTCTCATTGTCCAGCTCTAGCCTAGCTAAAATGGGTTTTCTGTTTCAACAACWAACTCTGAAATAGTTCAGGTGTCTGCAGACAAAGATACAATCTCAGCTGATTTATTTAGAAATCAATTCTCCTTCAAAATCAAAAAGACATGTCACTCTCTGACAGCTGAAATTTGTTTTAAAATTATGAAAACTCACTTGACAAAGTTCTGAAAGAAGTGTATATCCACTTACTGCAGAAATGTAAAATTTTTATCTGTTAAACAAATCATATCACTGATTTTACTTTTTAAAATATGAACTGATGCTTCTGAGCCAAAGACAGAATCAGATATACTCTCTTCCCCTATTGCTTTCTCTCAGAAAGAAAGTAATTCACATTTAAGCAAAATGAATTTTCATACTATAAACYGATGCTGCACAGTCTGGCAACCTGTACGTGAAAAAAAACCAGTAGACAGTCTTCTCAGAGAAGACTGTGTTATGTAGCTGGGAGCTGTAGTGTCAATTGTGGTTTAGAGTTTTTTTGATGTGTTTTGTGCACAAATACATCKGTGAGTCAAAAGTTTTGGTGATTAAGCACTCAGGGACTCAGAGAAGTCAGAACTGGGATTACCTGTGCAGGTTTAGGGGCTTGTAACCATCTGGATTTGCTGTTGACTGACCACTTACTACCTGTAGCAGCAAACAGCATAGTCCTGTAAAATATCCATTTGGGGACTAGCTGCTGAATGTTCTATCTTCCTTCTGGCTGATAAGTATTTCTATTATGTTTCCCCTTTCCTCTCATCAATGAAGCAGTAATATATCCTCTAGACARTTGATAGCTAAATTGTGTAGGTTGCTGGTGTGACTTAGAGGTTTAATTTTGAGAACAAGGCTTGCTTCTAGGCTATACCAGTTCTTTTTATGGATTCTGGGAAGCTAAGTCTCACAGAAGAGTAATCCCCAGCATAGGGATGTGGCTTTACCACATCCTCCCATAGGTTTCAATATCAGAGTGCCCAGGCTGTCTAGATTGTAAAAAAGTAGTCTTGTTAGAAAGAAGCTGCTGCTTTGTGCTCCATATSCATATTGCATCTGGCTTACTGATTCTGCATTGTTGAGTAGGAGGTTAAAAAAGGGTGTGATAAAWAACACCATATCATGTAATAATAGAATTGTTTAGGCTGGAGAAAACCTTAAAGTTCTTTGAGACAAGCCGTTTACCTAGCGGCTGAGGGATGAGCAGTTGAGGCTACCTGACATCTAGAGAACATGGTCTCCCCATAACTCTGAGGCTATCCTACACAGCCAGACTACATGTTGGTAGGTAACAATATTCACCCAGCCACAAGAGTTTGGGGTAGCTTGGATGAGTATTTTGAAAATAATCTGGATCATAGTTTTTTGAAAATAATGCCAARTCTTCTTCTGAGAACCTTAGTAAAGGTGAAAATCAGAGCAGATCACACATTTTGATTTCCTAATAGGAATTCCTTCCTTCGAGACTGCTTTTTTTACCTCTCAAATATCATTGATATGGTGATGTATTTTCATTAGGTGGAGGCCCACTGTTCCTTGTAAAGTAATTATTGTAGCATATCTGAGAAAAGACAAAGCTCTTTAACAGCAACAAAACAGTAAGGGAAAAAAAAGGAGTAATAATTCTGTAATAATTAGCCTTTAATACATTTTGGTACATTTTTACTTTTAGTGTTTGTGATTCAAAGGCATGTATTTATTTGAAGATGATGAATAGAGTGATTTATGGATTGATAACTACACTGATGAAATAATCTGTTTGCTTGTCAAAGTTCCATCTGGCTGCGGCTGCTTGGTCATATTCTTAAGTTTCAGGGGTCCTTGCTCTCCCTTTCACATATCAGAAAATTATTTTAGGCTAGGCATTAGGCAAAAATTCTTCACAGAAAGCGTGATTGGGCATTAGAAWGGGTTGCCCAGGGAGTTGTTGCAGTCACCTACCCTAGAGGTGCTTAGAAACTCAGAAAGGAGTGGATGTGGCAGTCAGTGCCATGGTCTCATTGACAAGGTGATGTTAAGCCATAGGTTGAACTCGATGATTTCAAAGGTCTATTCCAAGCTAGTTAACTCTGCAWTTCTATGATTCTGTGGCTCAAGTATCTGCCTCCCTGGGGTGTGCATTTCTGCCAGCTGGAAACAATAYTAAATTAATATTTGCAGTTAGGAAAGAAAAGAGCATATAATAAAAAATGCACTGGTCTCATAATCATAGAATCTCAGTCTAATRTTGTGAATGAAATCAGAAAGGTTTTGTCTTATTTTTCTCTTTTGATAAAAAACATGCAGAATGCACTGCCCCAGCAGTGAGTCWCCTATATCTTCCTGTGCAAATCTCCCTGTTTACAAAACCCTTAGGACTTAGACAGCATGAGAATGGTGTGCTGTGCCATAATTCATTTCAGGTTCCCTAGATATGTTTCAGAAAAAAAAAATAAAAAATTGAGAGTTTTACAGGCAAACACATTATGAAAAAGATATATATATATATATATATATGTATGAGGATTATGGACCTTTGAATTGTGTGCTTGAATTTGGATGCCTAGGAAATAACAATGCAGGATTGATGAAACACTTAATTGAGAACCTCTGTACACATAAACATGTATCTACTCAATTAAATTAGTTCTTCAGAGAAACAGCACTTTTAGAACTAGAAACTGAGGCAAAATAACGTCATGAATATTCATAAGATTTTTAAAATTAAATCACTTTAACTCTGTTTTTCCCCTCTGAGTGTTTACTTTCTGCTGTTAACTAATGAGTGTTTATTCTCTAGTGGATCAGTGAATTCTAAATGTTTTTCACAAAATATTCAGGATAAACAAATTTTTTAATGTAGTGATCTCAATATTGGCAGAGGAAAGCTGATGATGCTCCTCAAATACAGAGCAGGTCTATTCTCAGCCATGCTGCTTYACCTAAGTAGAGGATCTGGATGAACACCCACTTAAAAAAACTTTAATGTCAGATGCACCAGTAAATGAGTGGTGACAAAATTCTTTATTCACAAATCAAGATTTTCTTGCATATAATTTCCTCATAGAACAAGGCAGSAAATTATTATATTTGTATTTATTCTCACAGTTTTATTGTCTAATATAGTATGTATTTTCACAAGAACAGAGAATTTCCATATGTTGTTCCCAGCTGTTTATGATAGTGAATTATTTATCTCCTACAAAGGGTCAAGTAGCATCGCTGCATTGAATGGATGGAGAAAATCTCTTCTGCTTTTGAAAATTCCAGACATTTCCCCAGAGATTTCCCCCCTCCAAAAAAAAAGTGTAAAATTCCATTACTCAGTAATGACCACTTTTGTTCCTGTCTCAGTAAGGACCAAGGTCCTGAGACACTTTTACACTACATTTCATAGACTCATAGAGTCAGTCAAGTCCAAAAATACATTTAAGATCATCAAGCCCAGCCATTAACCCAATCCTGTCAGGTCTACTGCTAACCTGTGACCTGAAATGCCTGGCGTTTTGGCATGGTCAGGATACAGCCCCTCTGTGCTGCTGGGCTCCAGCTGATCAGAATCTGGAGTGCTACAGGCCTGGGASAGCCTAAGGGCAGGGTCTTTGCTTATCCCAGAGAAGAGGGGGCTCTCTGGTCTGCCAGCATGGGCCTTGCCTGCACTCATCTTTCTCTCCAGAAGCAGCAGGSACAACTGACCATGATTGGAAAATCATCTTGTTTTATTAACATGACCACAACAGGACTGTGACATTCTACACTTAAGAGGAAGAAAGCACCCAAGATTTGTAAATGATCRTGGTTGAAAGGTACAACCAAAGTCGGAGGGTACAAAGTCACAAAATTTTATTAGTAAATTACTGTTACAATTTGATATTGAAGTCCTCTGCCCAAATGAGGGTGCAAGTGAGACCAAATGCTGGTTCAAGAATACCRACTTTACTCTGTGTACCAACTTTATTAAGCATGTGGGGAAAAAAGGGCGAGGTGRGGAGGAGAGAGAGACACAGACGCAAAGGAGATAGCACAAGTAGAGGATAGTTACCACTGAGTGCTTGTTTAAAGTAAATAACTCTTTACTCTTTCCTTATACCACCTTGCTACTTAAACTTTGATCAGTCTTCGTAGTCTTTGATCATTGTCTTYCTCCATGGTGGTGATGTGAACACAMCAGAGGGAGAAAAGCAGAAGAGATAATGCAACATTATATCATATGTTAGATTTTAGATCATATATCAAACAATTGMCATTACAATMATAAGAAAATTAATCCAATTAACAACATAATTCCAAATTGCAGTAAGCATGAGTCCCATCTGATGAGTTCCAGTGATCAGAGCATAGACATCAACCAGGAGCAGGGACTCCARCTGTGAAACAAGTTATTTGACTTCATGGATTGAAACAATTCTGCAGTTTGGATATTTATTTCTTTCATTTTAGCTCATGCTTCCTCAATAGAAGTAGAGACATTATGAATGACAATACATTTTGTATCTGTTAAATTTAACATTCCACACGTACCTTGTTCTTTAAGTAATAACATATGTAATGCTCATTGATTTTGTAAAGCTTTTTTTGACACTCGTTAGACTTGCAACATAAGTTCTCCAGAGGCATACTTTATCCAGTTGCTTGAGCTATACTCTTGCCATGTGATGTTTTCTATTGTGCACAGATAAGTATATAAGGTGTAAAAATTATCTTAAAGCCRATCCAAATGGTACAAGATAGCTTTACATCTTGCAAAGCCAGGTGTCATGACAGTCTATCAAATATATTTAGGGAGATGATGGGAACAAAATTCTCTTTAGCAGATAGGGGGTGCAAGGRATTCCACAGTACTGCCTATTGGACGCAGGTCCAACGTATCTTGATTTCCAGGAACTGGGCCCAGCATCAAGCCATGGGGTGAAAACATCCCAAGTTAGGCCTGTGGGGTATGTGCTTGGTGGTGGTAACATCCCTCAGTGCTTTGTCTAAGGGTACCACTTTGGGATGGAAGTGTTGAGATGACAGGCCATACAGGCAGAGCTGCTCAGCTGGCCTTGCTCCTTTTAAATTTGTAGCATGGTTACATGAGGCTAATGGCTCAGCAGGGACACAAACAGCACCCCCTTCCTAAGAATTCTATCTCTTAAGCAGAGCACTGGATTTTATTCTCTGTGATCTTTAACCCTACACCTTTTAAGTGCTCAATAATATATTTTTGAATGTTTYCCATTTATCTGTCTGGAAGCCAAATCAATACATCATCAACATATTGGAAGATCCTKACACCCTCATCCACCAGAATTCTAGATAATTCTTGGGCTAAGGTAAAAAGTGCTAGTGTAGGGGAGTGCTGGTATCCCTGCAGTACTTGGGTGAAAGTGTATTGAATYTCCTCCCGTGTAAAAGCAAAGCAATTCCAATGGCTCTCCTGAAATGGAACCATAAAGTACTTATCTTTCACACAGGTGGTAGCTAAACTTGGATGAGCTTCCTGTATTTTGGCAATTAACTCAGCAATGTTAGGCACTGCTGCTGTTTAAGAAGTAGTGCAGCATTAAATGCAGTATTAGCATTTAATTTTCCATAGTCCATGGTCAATCACCATTTTTTGTTTGRCTTCTTTTACTGGCCAAACAGAAGTGTTACAAGGAGAGTGAGGGGAGATGTATATCTCCTTTCTCCTAAGTCTAAGATCACATGGGCAATTCCTCCTGGGCTTGGTGGGGGTACCTTTACAAACGGAGTTTTCCTGCCCTGAAAACGGGTTTCTCACTTGCTGTGCAAATTTGTCACCATGCCCATTCTTTCAGACCTTTTTRGAAATGGGTTTGAGGGCTTTAGGGGTTTTGAGTGGCCTTGACATCCCCCCACAGTCCAAGGCCACACCTTGTTGCTGTGCTTAGGTGGCATTGTGTTGTGCTTATCTCTGGGAGCTACAATAAGGATGTTTGTCCTGGAAAACTGCTGCCCTACCTAGGCTGGCACAGCCTACTGCATGGCTGCCTTCCCTAGACACATCCTGCATGTTATTACCAAAAATCCTTAGTTATCATCAACAATTCTTGTCTTTTATTAYCAAAATACTTGTCTGGATCAACAGCCACCCATATATTGCTGTTTCAGACATACGTATAATTCCCTTATCTTCAGGGATTTTACAGGGATTCTGTGCAGACTCAGGGCCAGCCACCATCTCCAGAGATCCACCTGATGCTGGTGGCGGGGCGYTACTGCTCTGGCTGTCCTGTGGTGCAAGAGCACTGGAACACCCTGGACAGAGCACCAAGTGCCTGCCTGAAGAGGGAGGGCTGCTCTGTGGGGTCAACTGCAGCTGAGGACTTGCGTAGCAAACTCTCCAATACCTTCCTACACTGTGCCACTCTCTTGTCCTCCCTCAAAGTGGTCCCTTCRGAAGCGATTGCTTCCCGTGTATCCCACATGTTTTCTCCTTTAGGGCTGACACATAATTCTTTATCCCAATACATGGCTTCGTCCACATAGGACAGGAGATCCAGGTCGTTAGAAGACAGATCCAGCTCAGTGATCCTGTCTGTGTGTAGCTGAGTGCCTGTGTGTAGCTGAGTGCCTGTGTGTAGCTGACTGTCCCCATTTTCTGCCCATGCCTCATGTGGGATGGGCACAGGATGTCTCTCTTCCTCGGAGCTCCAGTTGCTGTCTGCGCTGTCCTCTCCTTCGGACAGCATTTCATCTCTGTTATCTTCCCAGTCTTTCTCCCCCTTAGCCAAGGCTTCAGCTGCTGCTGGCAGGAATGGCTCTGCTGACAGTCCTACTCGCTGCCTGGTGAGGACATAGATGTCCATCTCGCTTGATGAGGAGGAGTTGGGAGATGACCAGCAGGGCCTGGCGATTGAAGTGTCTATATCTGCTGCTCTGGTTATTCTTGTCATTTTCATATCCATCACTTCATCCACAAAGTTGGGATGATAAATCATGGTGAATAATGTGCCCTTTTCCCTCTGGTGTAGAGATGGGCTACTGGCGTGGAATTTACTCATCTTAATATCCCAGTGCTCTGCCCATGCCTGACGTGTGAGRGGCGAGTGGGACTCCTGTTTTCTAATACTCCAGCTTTGATCTTCASTGTACTCCAACTGAGACAGCTCTTGGGAGCTGTAGAGTTTCGAGCCTTCCTCCTCCTCTGACAACACCTCCTCCTCGGTGTCTGGCACTGCTGTGCCTGCTGCCCGTGCCCATTGCCCGCTGAGGGCCCGYGCTTCCAGAGCGCTTGGCGCCGAGCCGGGGGATGGGCAGCAGGGATGGTGTGCGGCAGCTCCCTGGCTCTCTGCCTCTGCTGCTGTCACCTGCTCCATGAAGGCAGGAGAAGCTGCCGCCTTTGCCATCCCTTGAGCTTTGGCTGCAAGGGTTACACAGCGCTCCTTTGCCTGCGGTGCTGCCTGTGGCTGCCTGTGGTTCACCTATGGCCAGGAGGAGAAAGATGAAGAGAAGGAAGAGGAGGAGGAGGTAAAAGTCCTGTCCTCCCCATCCCTTACCCTGTGCCTCTTTGGCAATCTTTGCCACTGAGGCACCCAGAGGAGATGCTCCCTCGTGTCCTGAGGGAAGCGTTCTGGGATTGGGCGTTCCAGGCCTTAGTGCTCTTTAAATAGCATCCTGGTCAGGGCTGGGCCCTGCATAACAATGGCCTCCAGGCCCCATGAGATCCCTGCATCACAGAGGGTTYGGGAATGTGCTACTGTGACAATGGGCCCCACCCCAGCACCCCTATAACAGAGGGGTGGGATGCTCAGTGCCGACCAGGAAGCAGCCATGGCAAAGGCATCCCTTGCTTTCTCCTCACAGAGGCTCCAGCTAGCCCAAACCATCCCCTCCCACGCAGTCCCAGTGCCCGTAGCCCTGCTGAGCTCAGCCCTGTCTGCCTTAAGCTACCCTGGGCAGCCGTGGCAGGGGAGTGATGTCTAGGTGGCAGAACCATAAACTACTTGTTGATAGAAGTTTCTTGTTAAGGTTTAAAGCTTGCCACCCAACAACACTTTCTTYGCAGAATTGTAAATTAATCAATGAACCCTTGTGTGATCAGCCTCCTCCTCACTGGCTGAAGCAACATCCAATTGTTTTGGGATAACAGAAGGGACATGGGATAGTGCCAGTGTCGTATTGGGGTCCTGCAGCAGGGAGCTCTTGGAACTAGCTTCACAGTTTTTTAGAAGAATGGGAGATTTGGATGAAAAATTTTGTTTTGGCCCATGACAGATAAAAGTACAGAGCTGGAAAATAAATGTAATTGCAACTTCTTGGAGCTTTGATCTCAGTTTTAGTTCGGGCTTATGCCTAGCAGGTAAATTCTCTCCTAATTAGAAATATTGTAATCAGCAGTGGTTGTATGTTTGCTATTTMTTTCCTTTTAAAACTTTTTTCTCTCCCAACAATCAAACAAGTTTGAGGTATTGTTTTGCTGTTGAAGGCAAAAGACTGGCTATCCTCCAAGTATCTTCATGCAGAAATTTATCAGCAGGCTGCCAGCTTTAGCATGGCAGCAGAAGATTACAAAAGAACACAAGGGAATCAGAGAGTAAAGCAAATGTAAAGCTTGTAGGAATTTCAGTTCGCATCCCTATCTTGTTCGTAAATGAAGCAAAATATCACATCAATTTATGTTTCACCAGCAGAAGTATAAATGCATTTTAAGAGTGAATATATTGGATAAACACATAGCAGCAAAGTTTTTGCATGCTTGCGTTTGCAAACTGTAAATATGATCATATGATATAAAGAAAAGTTCTCAAGAAAGAAAAGCAAGTTGGCAGGAGGTAGAAGAATGGAATCTGCTTCCATTCCATTCTTCCATGCTTTTTTAGATGTCATGTCCAAATATATTTCTGTTGCTGCACAGGAATATCTTGGTGCACTAAACCAACCTTAATGAAGACATAAAAGTTTTAAAAAAAATCTTTATGCGTTAATCTTATGCATCCCCTTCAGCATGGCAGAGCAGCGTGKCTGTTTGCTTCTGAGGGGAAAGGGCTGTATTTGCTGTCAAAGAGCTGTAGATGGTGTGTTGTGGCAACAAAATGCAAAAACCAGTAGGTCAATAGAAAGCCAAAGACAGACACGAACAGTGGAGAAATAGAGTGGAAAACAGCATCTGTTAACATAGACTTCTTCACCCCTCTAGTATGATTATTCTGCTTTCTCTCTGAATCATGGCTCTTCCCTACAGAGACATCTATGACTCTCCAGCTAAATACTATCCCCTATGTACTGAATTTTCCATTCTTTACAGGTGGGAAAGACAATACTAATTGAATTTGCAGTTGTAATCCACTATTTTATTTTGCTGCAGGAAAATGTGCAGCGTGGGAGATGAGAAATAGTTACTAATTACGAAGTTGAACAAATTTCTCCCAACCAGCCCTAAGGCATTTTATTTTTTAATTGTCATAAACTGACAAATACAGGAGAAGGATCACAATGCAACAGATGCACACCTAATCAGAAAGTGAAGTAAGAAATGAAATTATCTGTATCAAATATGGAAGGGAAGGTAGCAAGGCAGAACAACACATTGTGTTTTTTTTTTTTTTTTCTGCTTGTGTACATTCAAAAAGAACTGAAATGAGACACAGTAATGACCAAAAAAGTGGCTTCTGATCAACAGTCCAGTACATCTATAATTGCAATTGGGTGCTTTAGTTTAACTAAGAGTCAAGCAGCACTATTGCCAATCCAGAAGTATGCATTAATTAAAAAAGGACACTCAAATACATCACTCTTTTAAATGCCTTGGGAGATCATGAAATGTRGAAGGAAAAAAAGAAGTGGGCAGCATCCTTTTTATAAAAACCAGTAATTTTGACTATGTCATATAGAATAGGACAGGAAACATGCACAGGAAACAAATTTGAAATTTATAAAACAATCAAAGACCAAAACTCTTACATCCCTTCTTCCAGAGCAAAGTTAGCAGAGCCTCTTTCAGATTATTTTTTCCACATGTTACCAGCACACGGTGTTGTAAAACCTAGGACAGACTGGTAAAATTATGTCATGCTTAAGAAAGTGGAGTTTAAATGATCTGACCTTCAACTTCTGGATTTGACTTTTGTCTGTTTAAAGTTCAAGAAATATGGTCACATAATTCAAACAATGACATGTACATCTGAAGTGAATAGCAATTAATTAAAGCAATTTTGTAAGACTTAAAGGCTTTATAAATTTTAGTTTTATTTATACATTGAAGACTTTTGTTAAATAGAATAATCTGAAAATTACTCACAAAGTACAGGGAATTTCAAAATCCCTGTAATTTTGAAAGCAAAGGATCCTGCATGACCAAATAAAGAATTAMTTACAAATAACTAAGTAATTWAAAAAATTAAATTTAAAAATCAATTTTGTTATTTAATTTAAAAAATAATTTGATTCTTCCTAAAGAAATCCTGCAAAAATTTTTAAACGTTGTAACAGCTCAGGAAGTTACACCAGGTGACATGTGTGCATACTGTCAGAAATGTTTCTATTCCATCTTGGAAAAGAAATTTTGAAACATTGTCAGGTATTTGGAACATAATCACACTTTTTTTCTTGTTTTTTTTTTTTTTTTTTATTTTTTTTTTTTTTAACCAACCTCATTTAGATATTCTCTATACACTCTTCTCTTCTGTTGCATTTTACTACATCTTGATGTGTGAATTAAAGCACTGAAGTGTGTTTTAAAAAAATCCTCCATCTGGAAAAAGCAGATAATGTGTGAGACACCAAACAGATTGAGTTMATCAGATAGGTTTCTGTTTTAGAGCAAATAATTGCATTAGGARTTAAAAAAAATGAATATGTGATGTAGACAGCTGCAGTGCTCTTCAAAAATAGACAGCTTCTGTAAGGCCTTGGCAAACTGCTATTCTACATCAAGATAATTAAGGCAAAGCTCATTTTTCTCCTTTTTTTTTTTTTTTTTT
>NW_026623247.1:550307-577019 GCF_030028575.1 Malurus melanocephalus
AAATGGTAACAGAATTCATGCTTTCTATTTACCTGTTCTTATTTCATTTACAGGAACTCCCAGATTCTCTGAAAGAACAGCTCTATCTGAAAGAATGGCATGTGTATAACACATTGATACAAACCATTCCAGCCTACATTGCACTATTTCAAGATCTGAGAGTACTGGAATTGTCAAAAAATCAAATCAACCATCTTCCAGCAGAGATTGGTAAGCCGGTCCATGATACTCAGATATTCATGATGCTCAGATATTTATAATCATGCCATTTAATCTGTTGCAGGGAAATGAGCATCCATGTCTATTCTTGTTAATTTACTGCTCATTGTCTTCCTTGTTTACACCCCTCTACATTTTTATATGTCTCTGGCTTTAATTAAGCTTGCCAAATTGTATTGAAAACYGTGTATATTGTATGGATCAAAGATGGGAAAGAGCACATTTTTGTTATCTGACTATAAGGCAGTTATTGCTTGTATTCAAGTAGACAGAGAGTGGTTTCTGGGAGCAAGTGTTGTTTCATATTCCTTACAGGTTAAGAAAAATAGAAGTATTACAGAGTTTTAAGCCTCATCAAGATGAATTGAAACAAGACTGTGGGAAAGAGGAAGCRAAAATAGAACCCTCCATTAAGAGACAGGATTTTTTTTTTTTTTTAAGAGTTTTAATTTAGTAGAGATATACATAATAGAATGATTGAATCACAGAATTATTTTGATTTGAGGGGACCTTAAAAGTGTCCTACTGCCAGTGCCACTGCTGTGAGCAGGAACACCTCCCATTAGACCAGTTTGGTCAGACTCCCTTCCAGCCTGGCCTTGAATGTTTCCAGAGATGAGGTTTCCACCGTTTTTCTGTGTCTTAACAGCCTCACTGTGAAGAATTTCTTTCTAATATCTAATCTAAATCTACCCAACCTGATGTTACAAGTTTTAAAGAAACAAATTAATGCTTACATACTTWGACCTTTGCCATTTTAAGCTATATAACAATGATTTTAATGCTTGCCTCTCTTGTTTTTGGATCTTACAATATAAAAGCTTGTTTGACAGATTGTATTGATATTTAGAGGGATTTGCTGCTCTTCCAAAGAAAAATATAGCTGTAACAGGTGGCATCTTTGAGAGCTAAAAAAACTGGGCCTACTGTGGGTTCACCAACATCGAGACCATGCATTCAGGTGTATTAACATCTAGTCTTTGATTTTAAATGCAGTAGTCCTAASCTTTCCCCAGGATTGCCATTCCTTATGTACACTAAGAGATAACAAAGATTAAACCCTCCACCTCCCTTGTTATCATYGGTTTTGCTAAGAAAGACAGGAAGAGGGAGAGAGTTCTGAAACAGAAATATGTGCTAGAATTTTCTGCTCCTTTAATATTCTATTAGTCAAATAACACTCATACTTTTGATGYATTTAATAGCACTATATTTTACAATTACAATTTTTGGTAGAGATTGAGATATATTTTGCAGTTTTAACCCAGCATCTAAACACACTAACAGATCATAAACAAGACATAAGCAGGTGATAATGGTCATAAAATGAACATTAACWGTTTTATCAGCACCTTGACTGCAAAACTCAGGTCAGTCAGTTTTAAGGACAAACACCTTATAAGATGTAGTTTGGAAGAAAGTGGAAATAGTATGGACAAAAGGGGAAAGGCTACTAGTTTCCTGACAGAGGCTACCCTAAATCATTAAAAAGAAGATTTTCAGGTGTTGCTGCTTAACAATTGAGGCAGGTAGTGGCAGAAACTTTTTTTTTTTCTTTATTCTTGTAATATTATGCACTATTCATGAAAATGATCCTTAAGAAAAAACAAACACCCAACATTATTAATGTTATTAAAATCTGTTTCCACAATAAAGGCACAAACACAGATCTCAGAATCACAAAATTGTTAAGATTGGAAACAGCCTCTAACATCATTGAGACCAGTCATAAACTATCCCCTTCGTGTTCCTCTCTAAACTATGCCCCGAAGTGACACATGAACACATCTTTTTTTATCATTTTCAGGGATGGTAATTCTACCTGTGTTTTGAGTGGCCTGTTCCAGTGCCAGGCCAGTCTTTCAGTGAAGAATTTTTTGCAACTTGAGGTCATTTCCTCTTGTCCTGTCACTTCTCTCACTTCTCATATGGGAGAAGAGAGTGACTCCCACCTTGTTACACCCTCCTTTCAAGTAGTTGGAGATACAGAGTGAGAAAGTCAACCCTCACCTTCCTTTTCTCCAGGATCAACATCCCCAGCTCCCTCAGGTCCTCCTCATAAGACTTSTGCTCCAGATCCTTCCCCACCTCTCTTGCCCTTTTCTGGACRCTCTACAGCACCTCATTGTCTGGGACTGTCATGGTTTAGAAATGGTATYCCCCATTTAATGTTCCCACTGATATGCTCCAAACCATGTGGTTCTCACTCACCCCCCTTTCCCTCCTCCCCTCCCCTTTCCACCCTGTGGAGAAGAACATTTGAGGCCCAAAAAGTAAAGATCATGGGTTGAGACAAGAAGTATTTGCTGGATAAATCTAGAACATCAGTTACAGAGCAAAGCAGTGATACCAGCCACAATTACTTGACCAAAAAACACCCCTTCCTCCATCCCTGAAAAATTGTTTGAGGTGGTGTAGAGTAATCTCTTGGTATGAACAATGCCCCCTCCTGGCTGCTGCAAAATTTAGTCCTGTCCTGGTCGAAATCAAGACAGGGGCCTTTAACTGAACACAGGATTTGAGGCGTGGTCTCACCAGTGCTGAGTGCAGAGGAACAATCCCTGCCCTGGTCCTGCTGGCCACACTGTTGCTGATACAGGCCAGGATGTYTTTGCCTACTTGGGCACACACTRTCTTGTGCTCAKCTATGGCTGACCAATACCTCCAGATCCTTTGCTGTCAGGCAGCTTTCCTGCTTCTTTCCCCCAAGCSTGTAGTGCTGTATGGAGCTGTTGTGACCCAAGGGCAGGACCTGACTCTTTGAATTATTGAACCTCATACAACTGCCCTCAGCCCATTCATCCAGCCAATCCAGATGACCCTGAACATTTTTCCTACCCTCTAACTGATCAACTCCCAACCAACTCAGTATTGTTTGGAAACTGACTAAGGGTACCCTTGATCTACACATACAGATCAGCAATAAAGACTTTAAAATGGCTTGGCCCCAACACTAAGCCTTGGGGAKCACACTGGTGACCAGGGGACAAATAGATTGTTCTAGTAAGGGTAATAGAGTMTGCATCAGACCTTTTTTTGGAAACAAGGAGAAAAGTGTAATGTTTCTACTAGCAATCACTGTTCTTTCAGTTGCATCGAAATTATGTGATTTCTGCTCATCAGTAGCTTTTATGTTATTCCCATTTATTCACTTTGTCTCCAATATGTTTATCCTACTAGCCTATACCCATGATTTTTTCCTTTCAATGTTTTTGTTGCTGTTTTTTTTTTTTTTTCAAGTAAATGTTTGCCTGGAAGGGCCAGAGAATGTTAGAAAATAGCTTTCTGTAGGTCTTCCCTCAGACACAATGTTATAGCACTCACCATTCTTCTCTTAACTGCGAACTTCTGTCCAGAAATTTTACTTTTCAAGATACATTAAATTTAAGCACTCCTCTATAGAAACATAGGTTTGAACATTAGATATTGCACAATCAAATTAACAAATTTGCTAAGGCATAGGTGCTATCTGTACAATAATTCTACAACACAGCAGTAATTCAAACCTATCCAGAAAATGATGCATATTCGCTGATGTAGTTCAAAAAGAAATACAAATACAAAAAAGCCACTYCAATACTGTGCAACTGGACTGTTCAGCACTTTTTTTGCCAAAATTTTCTGATGTTTTTCAGTCCTGCTGAATGTCCTGCRTTGATGAGCCACCTATTAGTAAGGCAGTGGAACTGCCCTTTTTATTATGGCATAAATAACAGAGAAGCTTTGTCTCAATTTATGTAATGGTCTCTTTGTTTAGGTGTAAGGGGACATGCTTGCAAAGAGCTATGGGTTTATTTCATGTACAGTGTATGCATCGGAGATGGACATTAATGTGTACTGGAAATTATTTTCATAAGACATTAATTATTTTCATAAGACAAGATTATGAAATGTCTTGGATATTTTGAAGTTTTTGAATAATGCTTCAAAATGAAACATTTCATACATTAGTCGATCTATCTACTAAATTTTCACTAGGAAATTAATTGATGTAGGTTTGATTTTGGAGCTCTGTCTAAGCAAGGAGTGAGGAGTAGGTGTTAAATCAGAAGGTAAGGTGCCTGGAAAGGTTAAGTGCTGAGGTATTCATCATTTTGTCTTCTGTTTACAAACAACCATAAGTAAGTAAATATCACAGATAAAATGTACTTGAAGGTAATGACAGATGATCTTGGCAGTGACATGCATCTTGTTGAGTCTTCAATCTTCAAACAGAATTGAAGTCAAGTCAAGATCAACAAATCATCCAGCAGAGGATAACCTGGTGAGCCATATTAGGACAACTTTTGATTCTCACCAGAGGTAACGGTATGAGAGAATGAGAGGTGATAAGAACATTTTTATTGGAAAAAGTTATTGCTGCAGTAGAAGTTCTGGAATATTGAAGTTCACATTCCTGTTTTGCCAGATTTYGAAGATAATATTTCACTCAGAGAGAAAAAAGACTCAAATCCATTATCAGATATTTCAAATCACTACTTTTATAGTCATATGTATACTTGAACAAGACCGAATTTGTAACAGAAGACAGCTGAGAGTACTATTGATTTGATACTTTTTGTGTAATAGCAAATATTTTAATGGGAATCATATATAAAAAAAAAGTGCTGAATGGAGTTGTCTGTCTTAAAGTGGTGAAGTCGGTCTGGTCTAGGAATAAGAAAAAACCATGAATGGGGTGTAGCCAGGAGATTTTCTTTGTCTTCTGAGATTGAAGCTCTCTCTGGCTTTGATTATGTGGCTGCAGTACAGTTGCTGTATATAAATTAGTGCTAGAATATTAATAACTGCTATAACTGAAAATATCCAACAAAATATTCTCATATTTACATAGGAAGTAGTGAACTGCAGTTTCATATGATTCCAAAGCCTTTTGCTGGGATGGGATTGTAAGGTTATATATCGGGATTTTTTTTTGTCCCATAAATTATTCATTCAACATCTCAAAGAGCTGTTAACAAAATATTTGTRCTTTTTTCTCACATTTTTTATTTGCCAAATATTTAAGATTAAAAATAACTGCTTTTGAGAAATACTTTAATAAGAAATCACAGAGGTTTTTTTATCTCTTTCCTACTTCACAGAATAAAACGTTTGCATACCATTAATCTATGTTCCTAGAACTCAGAGGGAAAAACCRTTAATAATAGAGTTTTAGATATCTTCTAGATACCTAAAATAGCTTATTCTATTAGCAAGATTCTCAAACTGTTTTGTGAGTTTCCAAGAAGAAAATACATATTCTCAGTTTAAATGCCATCTAATTCTGAGGAACTGCAAATTCATTTATTACCTTTGTCATTTATTCAGTATTCAGTTTTATTTGTCCAACAGCTCAGTCTTTTATGAAACAGGGGAATTTTGTTTATATTCCCCCTTTGAAGAGGCAGTTTTAAGCAATGGTGTTGCAAGTATACTCTTTTCATGAGGACATTTCTGACTCGGTTTTCAATGGCAACCTGTCATGCTTCCTGAGTGTAGGATGGGACTGGGAGAGTTAAGTCACTTGTACTCCAAATAAAGGTTCATGACCACCTGAGGAATCTGAAYGTAGRTGTCTCTACAGGAACTGATGAGATGCATCCCAGAGGCCTGAGGGAACTACTTGATGTACCAAGCCAATATCTGTGGTATTTGAAAAGTCRTGGCAGTCTGGTAAAGTCCCAGTTTACTGAAAAATGGGAAGCATTGGACCCATTTTARAAAAAGGTAGAAAGGAGGATCTTGTGGTCTACCCCTGGGAAGATGATGGAACAGATCCTGCTGAAAGCTATGCTAAGGCACATAGAAGCCAGGGGGATGCTTTGAAAAAGCCAGCATAGCTTCACAAAGGAAAACTCCTGCCTGATCAACATATTGACCTTCTACAGTGGAGCGACTATCAGTGGACAAAAGAGGGGCTAATCTGTAATCTGTCTGGCCTGGTAAGGCCTTTGACATGGTTTGCCRCAAACCCCTTYTCTCCAGAGTGCAGAGACACGGAWTTGATAGGGGGATAAGAAATTGGCYGGATGAACTCATCCCCAGTATGCTGGTCAAGAACTCAGTGTCTGGATGGATACTGATGAGAAGAGGTGTGCCTTGGGGGCCTGTATTGGAACCAGTGGTATCCAATGTCTTAATGATGTAGGCAGTGCATTCGAGTGCATCCTGAACAAATTTGCAGCTGAGTGGTGCAAAAGTGGTGCTGAAGTCTTATTACCATTATTAGAATGCTGCAYTTCATATTAGAAATTAGAAAATTTAATTRCTACTTCAGTTTTTAAAAATTAATTAAAAATTTAAACTGTGAATAAATACAACCTAAGGCAACAACTATGGCATTACATCTCTCTTCTAAAAAGAAACAAATCTTAATTGTGACATTTTCAGGGAGACCATGGATTTTATTACAGCTTTATCTGCCTCTCTCTGGAAAACACAGAGATGTTAGCTGTTTAATTTCAGAATCTGAATATTTTATAGAAATGAAAATTCAGTGACATTAAACATTGGCTTGTTTGAAGGATAGGTTAACCTGTCTGTTTTCCAGAGAGAACCTGGACAAATTCGGGACCTGGGCTCATGTGAATCTCTTGAAGTTTAACAAGACCAGGTACAAGATGTTGTGCTTTGGTTGAGRCACACTCTGGTATCAGYCCAGGCTGGGGGATGAACAGACAGAGAGCAGCCCTGACCAGAATGGGATGGGTGAGGGGTTGGCATGACCCAGCCATGTGCAATCTGAGCCCAGAAGGCCAGCCTTATCCTGGGCTGCATYTAAAGCAGCGTGGGCAGCAGGGGARGGAGGGGATTGTGCCCCTCTGCTCTGCTCAGACCTCACCTGGAACACTGCACCCAGCTCTGGGGGCCCAGCACAGAYGGGACATGGAGCTGTCAGCTCAAATTCAGAGGAGAGACAAGGATGATCAGAAGGGTGGAGCACCTCGGCACAGACTGAGAGAAATGGACTTGTTCAGCTGGTAGGAAAGAAGGTTCTGAGGTGGCCCTAATGTGACTTTGCAGTACCTGAAGGGGGCCCATAAAAAAGCTGGGTAGGAACTGTTTACAAGATCATGTAGTAACAGGAGAAAGAATAATGGCCATAAACTTAAAGTTGGTAGGTTTAAATTAGCTATTAGGTAGATATATTCTTTACTGTGAGGGTGGTGAGGCATTGGCACAGGTTGCCCAGACAAGCTGTGGATGCCCTGTYCCTGGAAATGTTCAAGGTCAGATTGGATGGAGCTTTGAGAACCCTGGTMTAGTAAAAGCTGACCTTGCCTATGGCAGTAGGGCTGGAAATAGGTGATCCCAAGACATCCCATAATACAATGATTCTGTGATTGCAGATGAATTGAAAAATTTGTCTAATGCTTTATTCTAGTTTGCACAAATGGATCTACATTTGGATTGAATGGGATCCTTAGATAATAAAGGCATCCTGTAACCTCAACTGTATTTTTACTGTGACACCTTGTTAGGTTCACTAATGTAGGCTTGTGTAAAAGGTGAAGTTGTATTACCATTATTAGAGTGCTTCATTGCATATTAGAAATTAGAAAATTTAATTATTAGTTCAATTTTTWWAAAAAAAWTAAAAATTTAAACGGAATAAATACAACCTAAGGCAACAACTATGACATTACATCTCTCATCTAAAAGGAAATAAATCTTAATTGTGACATTTTCAAGGAGACCATGGATTTTATTAYAGCTTTATCTGCCTCTCTCTGKAAAACACAGAGATGTTAACTATTTATCTCCAGAATCTGAATATTTTATAGAAATGAAAATTCAGTGACATTAGGCATACTTAAGAGCAGTATTGTAGCAGCAATGATTTTACTACTACTACTTTTAATTAGAGAAATTATACTTGAATATTATTTGAATGTATAGGTAGCATATGTGGGAATCAAATCCTGTTCTACATTTGTGCAGTCATGCACAAGGATGATACCTCCTCTCTGCTCTCCTAAAGCAGCCTCAATGGCTGTATTGCATGCTATTATGCCTGATGTTGACTGGGCAAAATACCAAAGACAGTGGAGACCTTCTGCGCTAAGTTGTAAATAAGCCCCTAAATTAAAATTTCAGGGTTATGAAAGTCATACATACTGCATTGCCACCCTTCTTATTCCCCATTCTCCAGATTACAACATCCATGGCACTTGAAGAGTACTTTGGGATTTGCTCCACAATTTTGTGCACTTTCAGTCAAGACACAGGATTAGAGAATCTTTAGTTTTTACGAATAGTCATACATTTTGACTCTTTTGTATGACAAAGTATGCCTAGCAGATCTCAGTCCATAATCTGAATAACCATTCTGGCAACTCTTGTAGCTTAACTCTATCCTTATGYAGATTGTTGGCTGTAAAAATTTTCAACAATTATTTAGAGGAAGGAGTGATTAAAGATCTTGTGCTGAATGGAAACCAGGTTGTAATAAAAAATTTGTAAGGGAAAAGCAAATTGTACCAACTCATTAGGTTTCCATTTTTTGAGAAGATGATTGAATTTCAAGTAGGAGATCTTGCCTACCAGATATTCCATGAATATCTCTATATTTGATGCAGAGAACTATGTAAAATGAATGTTTGAATCTAACAAAATGGACTTTGATGCAACAATTGTAAAAATGAGCAAAAGACTTGCTGAACCAGAGGGAAAAATGTGCTTATTTGGAAAGAGAAATTATTGTTCATGAGAAAGGTAATTTGTGGAGTTTTCTATGGGTCTGTTCTTGACTTTATTATTTAGTAATTTTCAGGAGAMAGGGTTACTGAAATTTTCTGCTGACACAATTTGGCTGTGTGTCATCACTGCAATGCATGTAAAAATATGAAAAGGTTGATGAGCYGACAGGTTTCTGAAAAAATAGAGATTAAATCCACAATTGCATAGTTCAAGGTCATGTATTCGGTTCTCATGCAGGAAGTCTGAGATCATTAAATKCAAAAAACTGAAGAAATGAAATTCCAAATCTAACAGTCACAGGAGGACTAYCCAGTAACTTTAGATGAGAACAGATGCAAAATAAGTCTATTAGGACCATTTAAGGMGGGGAGTTTTTATTTTGTCAGCAGAGACTAGAAAAAATGGCTTATTCACGCTAGTAAAGTAAATTTGGTTATCTGTTACTTATGAAAACATTAGAGAAGTAAACACTAGAGAGAGAAAAGAGCTATTTAAAGATAAAATAGGCCAAAGAATTTATGGTTATAGAACTTCCAGGAATAAAAATTTAGGCTAGCAATCTGAAGACTATTTCAAATAAAGAAAATTATGAAACTCAGTAACTATGTTTTCTCATAACTACAGCATATGTAAAAAAATAAACTACTTTTAAAATGGAATGTGTTAAACAAATAAAGGGGATTATGTAGTCATGTAAATATTTTATCCAGGAGGTCCTGTTTAGTCCTATAAATGTCTTATCATSCCAGAGGGCATGTTAATGCTTGGCTACTGATCACTTGTCACGTGCCATAACTTAATCCATTGAAGACCCCAGAGATGAAAATGGACCCTATACAGAATTTCAAGAGATTGCTCCCTGCAGGCAAATCTTGGCAAACTTCATCCCAGTCATCTATGCAGTCATGAGTTTGTTATGGAAATTAAATTCAGTTACAAGATTCATGGTTTTTYCCACTAATTTTCATAATCTTAGTCACAGCAGTTACTGCAAATTGACTGTAGATTCTGTAGTGCCCTTCTGTTGGGTTAGAGAGAGCTGATATAAGACAAAATATAATTTTTGATACATTTTCTACTTATTTTTTCTCACACCTGCAAACCTTATTGAGAGCACTGACATACATGGTAGATGCTGTGAAAGTCAAGTAGAGAAGCTGTGCTTGAGTCCATCATGCTACCCAGAAAGGCTGCTACATTTTTGTGGGTTTTTTTTTTTTTTTTTTTTTTTTTTTCCGTAAGTGGTTCTGCTCCATGTCTCCAATGCAATAGAGATGATCATCAGAACAGAGTTAGAGAAAAGGGTGGCTAGAATGTTGGCAACACTAGATGCCTTGCCTGACATTGGTTCTCCAGCTACTAATGGAACAGAGAGGTAGAAATTTCAGTGACAGAAAAATTAATGACTACGTCTGATGTGGGTTAACACTCATAGGCAGCTATGCCTCACACAGCTTGTTCAGTTCCCCACAGCCCAGTCTCCCACAGGAGAAAGAGAAAGGCAAAAGTGAGAAAATTCATGCATCAGGATAAAGACAGTTGAATAAGCAAAGAAGCTATAAATGAACCAGTGACGTAAAAGCACTCACCTCAAATTGATCCACATCCACCTAAGCAATAGGGATCTTGGAACACTCCCTCCCATTCCTCCCCTGTCTCCAGCTTTTACTGCTGAATGTGACTTTTTATGCTATAACATATTCCTTTGGCCAATTTGGATGCAGTGTCCCAGCCCTGTCCCCTCTCAACTTCTTGTTCACTCCTAGCTGACTCACTAGGGGCAGCAGAGTGAGAAACTAAAGACAATTTTTTTTTCTGTGTTAGCACATAGCTATTCCCATTCAATTATTACCATTGCTTGGTCACAAATCCAAAATGTAGCACCATATGAGTTGTTAGGAGGAATAATAACTCCATTCCAGTAGAATCAGTAAAATATTCTGCTGCTAAAAGAACAAGCAAAACATAGCAGGACTAGTGAATGAATAGTTCTTTTTTCATTCCAGTGGCATTTGCCCTTCTTTAACAAGGGATTTATTGACTGAGGAAATAAATAGTGTTTTTCTGATTCTCTATTTTTAAAGCATTTCTGTTTCAGTGATTATTTTGTTGCAATGAAGYGACTAATTCATGGTTATGACACTTAGCAAGTGATATAGCATCTTCCTTTATATCATGATACTGAACCTGGTACAGCTTCCTGATGGGTAAGCTAAACTTCTATTACTTTTAGATGCTTGAAAATATGGAAATTAGGTAGTTCACACATTGACACCATTAAATTGGTTTTATTACTCCAACAACCCTTGTCAGTTAGTAGTGTGCTGGCAAAACAATGCCTGTTGTAATCTTACAGAATTTTTTTTTCTGCTCTTTTAACTAAACCAGCAGCTTACAGTGAAGAAAAACAAGGTCACCATCCTAAAATGACAGCTTTTGAAATGCACCTCTGTTTCTGGCAGAACTAAAACTAGATGGAAGCTGAGTAGAAGAGTCTATGTTTTTCTTTGTTGTAACCTGTAGAGATTAATATAGAAGAGAATTCTCGTAATATATGTCTTGTCTGTCACATGTGAGATGATTTGGGTGGTCATCATTCAAAGGCAATGTTAGGGCCAAGGGAAACGACAGGGTTTATGTAGAATGCAGTGTGATCTGGTTTCCACTAAAGTTGGGCATCAAACTACATGTCTCTGGCTCTAAAACCAGCAATTTCTCAGGAAAAGTGCAGGACTCTCACYTGCCCATGCTTCTTCTCTGTCCTTTTCTGTGGAAGCACCAAGTAACTTCTTGGTGGATTTTCACAGATTACAAAAGGTGAGCAACTATAAACCAACATTTGCTTTGGAAAAAGTTCAACGAAGTGTTAATGTCCTAAGAATAATCTCACTATTATGACAGTGGCTCTAGGATTTGTCATGTACTCTCCAATGTCATCCAAACTTAATGAAACACTGGGTTATTTGAAGGAAACTGATTATAAAGAGAAGACTAATTGTAAGGGTTTAGGAATGGTACCTCCCAACTTACTGCTTCTACCGAGGCTCTTCAAGCCATATTTCACTCCATCTTGCTCCATGGCTTTCCTTTTCTCCTCTCCCTGCAGCACTCYAGAGGGGAGAATAAGAGTCACAAAAGGCAAAGATTACAGACTGAGAGATGAAAAATTTACTGGAAACAGCAACAAGTTAATGAAATATGCAATAACAACTGCATTATTAATGAAAGAGGGTACAAGGAGAAATTGACATAGAAATATACCCCTGATAACAGAAAATTAATAAACCAGATAGCTCCCTCTGCCATGGTTACTTGACTGAACCAGAACACCTTCTTCTGGGAAGAAAATCCCTTTCTGTCATTTCTGACACCAATGTGAGTTAGTATAGAATAACCTCTKAGTCCTGGCCATGCCCTCTACCAGCTATTAGAAAAATAGCACTGTTCTGTCCAGACCTGGGTCTCTGATATAATATGAGTCTGTGAATCCTATATCTCTTGTCTTGGTTTGCAAATATCTAATCTGCTTTGAGAGCCTGTTGACGCATGATACTGTTCTTTCACAGTTTCCAGCTGCTAAATTGCATTTATGTTTCTTATTTCTGAATTTTTCTTCTGAATGCTGTATACTCTGTTAGTGAGACGAAGGGAATACCACAGGAATATAACTGAGTGGAGGGGAATATTGTAGGTGATAACAAGCTGAGTATATACAGGTGATATTCTTACAGGAAGGGAGGCCATCCAGAACCACCTTGACAAGCTTGAGAGGTGGGTTTGTGTGGACACTGTGGTAGTCAACAAGGGAAAGTACAACATCCTACACATGGGCTGGGACAATTTCCAATATCAGTGCAGACTGGGGGATGAATGGATTGAGAACAGCCCCMTGGAGAAAGACTTGAGAATATTGGTAAATGAGCATTGGATATGAGCTGTCAATGTGCCTTTGCAACTCAGAAAGCCAAGAGTATCCTGAGCTGCATCAAAAGAAGGTTGAAAGGAGAGTATCGCTGTGAGACTCCACCTGGAGTATTTTGTCCAGTCCTGGGGCCTTCAGTACTAGAAAGGCATGGGCCTGTTGGAAGCGGCTTCAGTGGAGGGCCATGAAGAATGTCAGAGGTCCAGAGTATTTCTGMTATCAAGAAAAGCTGAAACAGCTGGTATTGGTATTGTTTAGACTGAAGAAKAGAAGGTTCCATTGGCACCTTATTCCTAACTTTCAACATATAAAACCCATTTATCAGAAAGATAGAGAGTGAATTTTTATCAGTGCCTTTATTGACCAGCCAAGGGACAATGGTTTAAAACTGAAACAGAGTAGATGTAGATTGGACATAGAAAATTTTTATGAAGAAGGTGATATGACTCTGGAACAGTATGACTGGAGGAATTGTGTGTAATTCTTCATGGGAATGTAGTTGGGGTGCACAGGGCTTTGGACCAAATGATTTTTGAAGGTTCCTTCCAACTGAAACTATTTTGTGATTCTGCAGTTCTGTGATCATCCATGTAATACAAAAACAGGGCTTTCCATAAAATGGTGTCAGTTTGCTATATGTTTAATCATTCCTTTGCTAAYGCGTCAGCTATTTGATATACGCAAATTCCTTACTATTTGATTATATCACAGTGTAACTCGCATTTTTTCAGGATAATGCGTTTTAATGACGTTTCTAACCCCTTTTTTTGGCAATTTTTTAAAGATTATATTATGTCATAATTTGAAGAAACAAAATACTTTGCAACTAAATGTAGTCTATTACATCATAATGACCTTAAAATTAAGCCAATAGGTGTAATAAATCACAATAAAGAARATAATAAAAAATATGCACACATTCATTATCTTTTATAATAAAAAGTATGAAATGAAGGATACTACAGAAARAATTCTTGATGTAGTAAATTTGGTAAGAGAGATAGTTCCTAATGAACAGGTTGGCTAAAAGTTGCTAGGATGATTTTGAGTTGGCACGCAAATTTTCTACGGTGGCCAAACCAAAAGCCAACTTCTCTGCTTTCAATTGTGGTTAAGATGTATCTCATCATTGGAAGAAACAAGATCTTTGAAATTCTTCGCTACTTCATTTCAAACTCTCACCAAAAGTATTGCTGATCAGGGGGCATTATTGTCCCTCAAAATGTTAGTGATTACTACAGGAAATATTTATTAATCTTATTCATCAGGAACTTTTACTTTGCTAAACTGAGTATGCCTTTTAATTTTTTTTTTTTTGTTTGTTTGTTTTTTTTTTTAAGTACACTGATTTGAATTATCTTACCCTCACAGGCTGCTTAAAAAACCTCAAAGTGCTCAATGTGAGTTTCAATAATTTGAAGTCAGTTCCTCCAGAACTGGGTGATTGTGAGAATCTAGAAAAACTGGATTTGTCTGGAAATATGGAAATAACTGAGCTCCCATTTGAAGTAAGATAACTATGTTTATTTCCATCTTTTTTTATTTGGCTTAAAAGATATTTTATCACAGTGTTCAAATATTTTCTTATCAGATTGAATCACATTCCTTGCAGCTCTTAGTAATAATGTTTTAGCACTAATATCATTGAAAATGCCTTAGAAGCAATTAAATAGAGCCAAGGTTCTTTGTTTTGGTTTTCAAGCAACGGAATTTTACTTGTATATATTCTGATACATGAAGAAGAACATGATCCTAAAGGGGGTTTGGCTGGTGGTGAAAAACAGCTATTTTGTGTAAAAATGAAATGCATCTTGATAGTCAAATTCACATACACTGTTTGTTCCCAGTGTCTGTTTTTCTTTGAAAACTGTATGGAGAGTTGTACAAACAGCACTGCATTTTSCTACAAGCACAACTATCCCTCTCAAAAGTATTTTACGTGTGAGGAGCGGCATGAATATATAATAGGCTGAGAAAAGAACTCCCAGGCATGCACCAACATTGTGGTTTTTTTTGTGTTGGCTGCATAACTGCTCTCTGCCACAGCTGCTCTGAGACTCCTTGTCACGGAGAAATAAAATCATTGGCTGTTACCTAACCACAATTTTAGCTGTCATTGGTATTTCTCACGTTCTTAATAGCCTGATTTCTGGGGCATGAGTGGGGGAATCTTTTGGGAAAAGTGTCAGGTTCCTCTTTACTGATTCCTACTTTTACACTGAACATCTGTTACTGGTAATTCACAGGCAATGTTGGAGTGGATTAAACTTATGTGAGATCTGATTTARCCCTGCTTATGTGCTCTTGTGAGGAAAACAATAATAATTAATTTYCTCCTCTGAGAAAATTTTTCGTAGTAAAATAGTTTATCTGAAAAGAATTGATAAAAAATTGTGTGAGCAAAACAGAAACAAAGAGTGAAACGTCCGTCATAAGTGGACATGGCAAGGAGATTCTAGCAACACAATAAACACCTCAGGTCTCCTTTCTCCTTCCTCTCTTCCTTCTTTGGATAGCAAAATCAGGGAACAAAACAATAGAATTTGACTGGTAAAAAGGAACCATAATGCAATGAGGAAATCATGTCCTGAACAGGCAAAGGATTAAAATAAATTATCTTAGAAAAGAGAATATATTGATACCCATGGATTGTAAATTTACCCCCAGTCACTGGTATGTTAAAATCACTGACTATTTTCCCAGTTACTTACAGAGGTGTTGTAGTGCAAAGGTTTGCCTATGTTTATGCATTATGGGCAGCCTTTGCTTGTAAACCTACTCGAACATGTAAATCTT
This sequence comes from Malurus melanocephalus, assembly GCF_030028575.1. Taxonomy (NCBI): domain Eukaryota; kingdom Metazoa; phylum Chordata; class Aves; order Passeriformes; family Maluridae; genus Malurus; species Malurus melanocephalus. Next base: position 565,927 of record NW_026623247.1, read on the forward strand.
TCCAGGGCTGAGTCCTATGAGGTCAACGTTTCTTTTGGTGAACTGAAAAATATTGTTCTCTTCTGAAAGTCTCCTATTCAATGAGATTGAAAGCCACAAACCAGAGTGTAGGTTACTAAGTAATGGTTCACTTAAAACCTATGGAGAAAAATTGGAGCTGTGCAAATAACTTCRTATAATGCCACAAACTGCAAGCGACTTCATGTTAGCATTCCACCAAAGGTCAACAAGAAAAATACTGGCATTATCTATTGTGTTTCTCTGGAGACTGGAACTCAATTTATATTTACAGTGGTCTGGGAGGTACGCTACGCAAGCTCTTCTGATTCAGAATATAAACATAGTTTCCAAGAAACAACATTTCAAGGGCAGATTTGGAAGGTGAGCATACAACTAAAGGAACACTTTTGTCAAATGATTTGAAATGCTGCAAAGAGTTTGACCTTTGGCATACTCAACATGGCTCATGTTATTCAGAACAATTGCATCATTATCCTTGCTAATGTAAAAGGTGTCTGATGTTGAATCTCAGATGGACAAACAGTTATAGTGGTTGGCAGGTAACTATTTAATGAATTAAAATATTGAATTGGTCTGAAAAGTCTGAAGAGAGGAAACAGAAAGACAGCGGTGGGCTAACTTTGGCTAATAGCCAAACATCTACCTGTCTTTTCACTTTGTCTGCCTCCTCAGCATGACATTGGGAGAAAACGGTTTAAGAAATCTCACTGTACAATAAAAGACAGGGAGATTGTTTCTYATTTATTTTGCTGGCAAAGCAGACTGTGCTTGGGAAGACCAATTTAATATTTGTCAATATATATTTGAGTAGTAAGAAAAAAAAAAACCCAAAATCTTTCCTCCTATCTCTTCTGAGGTCAACTTCACTTCATACTCCTCTTCCATCCCTGAGCAGCGCAGGGAGGCAAGGGCAGTTACAGCCAGTACACAGTGGTTGTTAGCTGCTTCTCTTTCCTCCTCACTCTTTTGTTTTCCCTGCATGTGGGTTCCCCACTGGCTTAGCTTTTTCCAGGAATATCCMTCTGTGGCAGCATGAGTCTTCCATGAGCTGTTCTGTGGAGAGTTACTCCACCGTGCACCACCTCCTCATCCTTCTGCTCTGGCTTGCTATTCCCTCTGTTCTTTTTCACTCTTTTCACTTTCCCCTTTTCTCTGGTACATTTTTCCCCTTTTTCTTAAGTAAGATTTTAGAGAGGTACCATACAATTTGCTGAGGAGCTTGGCTGCGTTCTGTGCTGGGTCCCTTGGAGAMACCTGGAATTGATGGTGTCCACTTGGGGCCCCTGGTGTCTTCCCACAGAGACCACCCTGAACTCCTCATACTACTAAAACCTTGTCATGGACAAGTAATACAACTAGTTATGACCCCAAGTTAGATTATATCATTTATTGTCTAACACATTTGTTGTGAACATCCATTCATCCAGAGAAATGCTCATAAGTGTTGGTAATGTCTCTGTTGTGGTGTTAGTACTGGGAACTGGAGATTATAAACAAGCTGTTTTGATAGGAGAATGGCTTCCCTTTACACCATTAGGTAGAAAGAGAAAACTGAACAACTAATACAAAAAATAATTGAGTTGATAAAAACATTTCCTGTTGACAAAAATATTTCCTGTTTATCCTCTTAGGAGGTTAAATTTTTGCTTGACTTTCAAATCCTTAGAAGATTCTTCCRGGAAGATTAAAGACGCATGTAAGAACATCATCAGTATTCTTCAGTGTAAAACTTACTCAAMAGTAACAAAGGCAAACTGCAGCCAGCAGAAATTATTAAAGTCTAATTTTGCCGTGGGTTTTTCTGCATAGAGTAATGGCCAGTTTTTATCCAAAACCATAACATTTTTCTTAYCCTTATGCACCTCATGGAGTAGTTGTATCAGCGTATTAAGAACACCTGTGTCCAGTGCTTGGACTTTTTCAGTATTTCTATTTGGGTGTATTTTGGGAGTGTTCCTTGGAACACTTGGAAGGGACATGCCTTGTGCCATAAAATCAGGAGGAAAGCACACTGCTCACTTGTCTGTTCATCTCTACTGGAAAGCTCTTTCTCTGTTTGAAATGGCCACTTTCAGCACTCTGTAAGTCATGTCACTAAATCTTAAAATGATGTTATGTGATGCTACATGAAAAAAAATTGAGGATGTGTACTCTCATCTTTTATTTTCTGTGGRCTTAGGATTTCATACCATTCCATATTATGTCCAAGGAAGAGCAATCTCTTTCAATGTCTATTTTTCAACTTATTTTTATTTATTCCACTGTTGGACGTCTAACACTTTTGGATATTAAAAAGTTACAGTTAACACCAATATTTGATTAGTATCAATTGAAAGTAGACTCGGCAGAAGAAGTTTATGGATCTGAAGTTGAATTCAAATCTGTATTAGCCACATTTGCAAATTAATGTCTTCCTCTGGACATTTAACATAAATTAAAATAAAATGAAAATATAAATATAAATATAAATATAAGAAAAGGCAATCTACATGGCATTACATTTATGCAGTCACTTTGTAGCAGATACTTCTAGACCTCAATAATGAAGTTTAGCAGAGGACGGTTCAATATAAGGCTTAGGGTACAACCCTCCCTCACATGGCACTTATCTTGTAAGACTCTTAAGTGAGATAACTTTGTTCTTCTATCTAACATGCTCAGGAGAGGCATGTCCTGTATCTTATCCAGTCTCTTTCTTAGCATAATCTGATTACACTGGATACTTATATTAGCAGCTGCAGAGAGGAGGAGATGTATGGACTTATTTCCAAATTTCTTGTATATTTTAGATGAATTTAAGAWTTAGTATGATGCTAACATTTGTATTTTAACTGTTGGACAGGGTTCCTCTCACTATCATCATAATACAGGCTATGCAATAATTTCTTCTTAGAGGAATAAAAACTGTACGATAAATAATATATTTTTCTGACAAAACGTTGTAAAAAAACTTCTCTGACCTTATTTTCAGGTGCACTTTCTTCAGAGAACATTACTTTCTACAGTAATTTACTGAATCATAGATTAGATTTTCTTGTGCATGGTATTTCAAAGACAGCTTTTCTGTCAATATGTTGTTGCAGCCAACAGTGTCTATGTGACGCAAAGGAACTTCAGTGAAAAGAGAGTAAAGATGAAGAAGTTCTAATTTTCTCCATCCCTACCATCTGCTATAGCACATGCTCTCAGTCATAGTACAGGCARGTCATTCTCTGTTCCACCAGGGACAAGATACAAATGCTTGCACTAGAATTTCTGTTACAGAAAACAAATTGGAAAAGGTCTTTTTTTAAAGTTACTCTGCTCTGAACAGTGTTCAACATTACATCTGAGAAGTCCCAGTAAGTCACCTGAATATTTTCTGTATAATCTGGATAGAACAAAGTGAAGGGATTAGAGACCATTAAAGCATATGAATTATTTGTCAAGCAGAGTACACATTTATGAATGCCTATGTTTTCATGTGAATCTTTGAGATTCAGAGAAATTAAAAAGTTATGTCTCCTGGCTGCTTTAAAACACTGTTTTTTCAAAAGATCAAATTAAATCTTGTTTTGTATTTCTGATGCACAGACAATTTCAGCTAAGTCCTAATACAAACAAGTACAGACATGAAGACCTTTCAAAATCATAGGCTCATGGAACAGTTTGGGTTGGAAAGGATCTGTAAAGATTGTGTAGTCCAACCTCCCTGCCATGGGCAGGAACATCTTTAACTAGATCATGTTTCTCAAAGTCCCATCCAATCTGACTTTAAATGTTTCCAGGAATAGGATATCTACCCTCTGTCTAGGGAACCTGTCCCAGTGTTTCAACACCCTCATTATTAAAAATGCCTTCCTTATATCAAGTCTAATTGTAAACTGTTTTAGTTTAAAAACATTACTCCTTGTCCTGTCACAACAGGCCCTACTAAAAAGTGTCTCCATCTTTATTGGAAGACCCCTTTAAAAACTGAAAAGCTGTCGTGAGATCTCCCCTTGGGCCTTCTCTATTTCCAGGTTAAACAACTCTAACTCTCTCAGGAAGGTTTCTACTCTCTGAAGGAACCTCAGAGGAGGTTTTCCATTTCTCTGATAATTTCCGTGRTTCTCTTCTGAATTCACTCCAACAGGTCCCTGTCCCTCCTGTGCTAGGCCCCAGAGCTGGGTGCAGTGTTCCATGTGGGGTCTCAGCAGAGCAGAGCAGAGCAGAGGGGCACAATCCCCTCCCTCCCCTGCTGCCCACGCTGCTTTGGATGCAGCCCAGGACACGTTTGTCTCTCTGGGCTGGCAGTGCCCATGGCCGGGTCTTATCCAGCCTCTCACCCACAGCACCCCCAAATCCTTCTCCCCAGGGCTGCTCTGATCTGTCCATCCCCAGCCTGTGTTGACACCAGGGATTGCCCTGACCCAGGTGCAGCACCTTGCACTTGGTTTTGTTAAACCTCAGGAGATTCCCATGGGCCCAGTTCCCAAGCTTCTCCTCTCCCTCTGGATGACTTTGCATCCCTCTGGATGACATGACATCACATCAAATCAATCAAACAGGTCAACTGCACCATTCATCTGGGTGTTACCTGMAAATCTGTTGAGGGCCCATTTGATCCCAGTGCCTACATCATTGATGAAGAAATTGAATAGCACTGATTCCAACACAGACCCCCGAGTCACACCATTTCTCACCAATGTCCATCCAGATATCGAGACATTGACCAGTACACTGAGAATGACACCATCCATCTAGCCAATTCCTCATTGCCTGATCCCTACATACATCAAATCCCAGTCTTTCCACCTCAATGAAAAGTATGTTGTCAGGGACCATGTCAAAGGCTTTACAGAAATACATACAGATGACATGTGTCATCTGTATGACCTTTCCTTATCCCTCTTATCCATTGATGGAGTTGCTTCACTGTAGAAGGCCATGGTAGTAGGCAGGAGATTTCCTTGGTGTGCTGGCTTTCCCAAACCACCTCCCAGTCTTCTGTGTGCTTTAGCATACTGTACTGGGTTCGTAGAGTTTCCAAGGGTTTTGGTAGCATGGGTGCTACAGGGGTGGCTTCTAGGAGAAGCTGCCAGAAGCTTCTTCCATGTTTGGTGGAGCCACTGCGAAGGCTGGGCCAGTCAGAAATGGTGGCAATGCTTCTGTTATATTTAAGAATGAAAAGAAATGTTATTGTGCAGATGTGGCTGGAATCAGAGAAGAGCTGGGTGAGAACATGTAGGAGGAATAACCCTGCAGATGCCAAGGTCAGTGCAGAAGGATGGGGAGGAGGTGCTCCAGGGGCTGGAGCTGAGATTCCCCTGCAGCCTGTGGTGCAGCCCATGGTGAGGCAGCTGTRCCCCTGCAGCCCATGGAGGTCCCCAGGGATGCAGACATCCTCATAGAGCTTCACCTTGGCCTTCCTCACCCATCCCTATACAAATGGACTGTGTTCCTAGTCTTGTGGGTTACCTGACCTTGCTTCCATTGTCTATGCAGGAGTTATAACTGGTGCAATTTCACTGCTTTGTTTACCTGAAAAATATATTATAAATAGCTCTTCCTTAAACTGTTCAATTCAGGTGTGACCCTAAAAAAACYTTGACTTGATTAGGGATTTATTAGGCACTAACATTAGTCACCTCTGGTTTTCTAACACAGCAGCATCCACTAGGGACACAAATAACTTGTTGTACATTGATACAATTCCAATTGACATTTTAAAACTGAGGCTCAACAACTGGAAAATGYTCAGTCTCTTTTGTCCTGTTTCTGTTTTTCTGTCTGGTCCTGTTCATCAAAGCTGTACATTTAGCAGGAAGTTCAGAGGCACAAGCTCTGTGCATGAGTGGGCAAGGCTTCAWAAACGTCCCCACTGTGAATTTTCCTGTATCTTCTTGTCTTTGTGATCCATGACTGGCACACCTCAGAGCCAGTTGTAAAAAACAACCTCAGTTGTAAAAAACACTTGGTAAGGCTGACTGTGATTTTTATTCATCATCGTTGATCAGTGGGAAAGATATAAAGACAGACATAGCCTGATCTGTTGAAAGTAAACATCATCCCAAGATGGGATTGCAGGTGGGACACCAGCAATCTCAACAAAAATGTAAAATATTAGGTTGYTTTACCAGGGCATTATTCTTCAAATCCATACACTTCCAAAGCTGCSTCTTTTCATTGCTTTTGTTTTATWTTTTTTTAAATGTGTGTGACAATTATAGATAAAAATTGCTATCTGATGTACAGGACTTTAAATTCCCAGTCATTGCACTATTCAATAAGGCTCTGGAAAAACTCACCCATAGGTCCTTCCTCTCTTATTCCATGGGACTATAAAGGATATGTTAAATCTTTACTTCTGTAAGATTTTTCATAAATTGCAAAGGAGTCATGTATCCAGTGTGTTAAAAATGGAATTGTATGTTGCAAAGAAGTCACGAATCAGATTTGTTAAAAATGGAATTTTATTTGTGGGGGTTTTTCAGGGCCACAAAGCAGAGGGGATAACTGCAATAAAGGGCATAACTCGGGAAGTTATTGGTACTGGAAAGTCAACCTCCAGTAAATTTTTCATTTAAAATCACTAGAAATTGTCCAGGTGACTGTAATTGGGCCAACATTTCTGTATGCACATTTTTCAGTCTCAGTAAGGGTTTTCCAATATTTTGGCTTGGCTGCATCTCCATTAGACAGGATTTCACTCTGTTGTTCTTTGCTTGGGGCTGATATTCTCTTTGAATTTGCTTAAAGCTCATGATAAGTTGTTTTCCAATGCAGTTGGTCAAAGTGTCAATCCATGCAAAACAACAGCTGTGTTATGAAACCGGTATAAGATGCAGTATCAAACATTAGCAGAGGGGTGTGAAACCCAAAAAAGCAGGTGCAAAGGTGTTAGGTGTCAGAGGAGATTCTCGAAGGCCTTACTGCTGCAGGAGTTCTCATAACTGTTTTAATAGAGGAGGGGCTAAAGAAGGACACGGGTCTATGTTGGGAAACAGGATTATGCAGTTCRGCACAGGAAAGTGTGTCAGTTGATCCCACTCTTGACACTGTGCTTCCAAAGCYTTCTAATTAATATAGCAACATTTTAAAACCACTTCACTATCAGAATAAGTCAGCAGCTAATAATAACAGTCCACTTCATTGGGGATTTGACCCATGCTTACCTCCATGCTGTGGTGCCAGTGACCTTTCCTTTACCTTTCACAGTAGTTCAGTAAAAGTACTATCACCTTTCACAGTCTGAAATGTTTTCGTAATAGGGAATGAGAGACAAGTAGTTTGACAGCATAAGGGAAGACTTAACAATGAACAAAGGGTCATAATGTGAACACTAAAACACAGCTATGTTATTACAAAAAGCATGAATCTAACTGTAAAAGAATTCTGTGTTAGAAAAAAGTATTTGGTACTATTTCAAAGCTCTTCTTTCTCTCAAAACAGTTCTAAATCTCTTTGAGAGCAAAATAGGCTCTCAAAATTCTGGTAATATATCCTCCATTCATCTGTGATATAATCTGAGGCTGATTTTATATAGCTGCTGAATAGAAGCAGAGAGCAGAACAAATACACGACACTATCAGATTTGCATGTTTTGTCTTCCAGAAAAATGTCTCTAGTGCCAACATACATGGGTTGATGAGAATCAAAACAGAGCTGTAGCTGAATGGGGAGAAAAGCATGTTATTTATTTTTCCATAAAGTTCAGATAATGAGAGGTATCTTTTATTCCATGGGAAGGATAAAGTTGGAGAGTACAATTGAAATTAATGTGCTTCATTTATTATTGAGTATATTCCTATCAGTTGCTAACAAATTATAGGTAGTTACATGATTGAGCAACTTTTCAGTTGTAAAACACACTTGGTAAGGCTGACTGTGATTTTTATTCATCATCGTTGATCAGTGGGRAAGATATAAAGACAGACATAGCCTGATCTGTTGAAAGTAAACAKCATCCCAAGATTTTATKGTCTYGTATAGAACTCAGGTAAGATCTCTGCCTTACTAGTCCTGGACAAAAGAACATAGAGTTATACTCAATGTGAAGTRGAAGAGATGTTGAATTTGTGASGGAATTCAAAGAAGGATACATCCCAGTGGTTCCTGTTTTACTTATTGAAGRGATGGTAGCTCACAAGCCTGCGCTTCTGTCATTCTAAACTGCAGTACAAAGCAGAATGAGTTCAGCTTAAGAAATGAAAGGCTGGAAAGCTCAGAACAAATATAAAAATAGAGACATTTCCTCACCTGCTGTTTAGACTATCCATCAAATTCACTATTTTGACTCGACATAGAGCTATTTACTAGTGATGGAGTTTAGAGAAGATGTRTAATTTTATGAAAAACAAAAAATATCTTATAGAAGTCATAGAAAGGTTAAAACATAGCTTTGTAACAATAAGGTTTCCAGACTTTCCTTACATTTTATTTTGCAAAATCAATCTTGTATTTTTTTTCCTATCTATTTTAGTTAACATGTTTTATTTGATTCCCCATCACCTGCACATCAGATGTTTAGCCATATCAGACTATTGCTTTCTGTACTAATCTGAGGCAATACTGCTCATCTCTGTCTGTCAAATTCTGTGGTTCAAAATTTGAGATTCCATGTGCCAGTTTATATTTGCAGTGAGGATGCTGAGTGCAGGTRACAGTGGTTGCCTGTGTGTAGAGTTTGTGTGAAGACTATGTGACAGAACTTCCCCTGACTATGTCTGGTTACACGGTACGTGGCTRCATGACTCAGGAGTGTGTGCAGCACTGACTGCTGCTGAGCACTAGCTGCTGCTGACTCCTTGCTTCAGTCACCTCAGGCTGACTGCCACGCAGTCTGGAGGTTCTTGCTTTGTTTCATCTTGAAATAYAGAGTTGGTCAGTTAAAAGTTGCAAGTGAATTTGCGATTGTGCTAGCAGAGAGGTTGCAAGTGTCTGGATCATGTGTGACCATCACCATTTCATGATTTACTGTTCTCTTCTGGCCTTACGGTTTCTCTTTGAATACACTAATTTCAGTGAAAAGAAATGGTTTAAAGAGAGGCCAGACTACTTCAAACTGGTTTTAATACAGCTGAAATATTTTTCATTCTCAGATACAAAGTGTCTTTTGAAATAGTGGTTAGAAGCAAAAGTTACTGTGATCAGAGGACCTAAAGTGATGCTTCAGCCCTTTAGGATACTGAACTATATTTTTCAAAAACAGTAAAGAAATGAAGCGATTATCAGAAATATAGATTATCTTAAATCTCAATTAAGTTCATTGYCATAACTGAGGTCTTGATAGACTTGTAATGATTATACACCTGGAGTGGTTATCAGCACCTCAAGACCAGAAATCAGGAAATGTCATATACTTTTTTTGATGTACTTTTTCACCTTAGTATGAGACTTCCTGCCACTGTGTTCACTTTTCCCCCATTCACTTATATTGACTGTTAAAGGTATTGAAACAGCACRGCAGAGAACTCTGTGTTTTTACAGCATAGTATCACAGAGGTTTTGTTTTTTTTTTTTTGCAGTTTTTGTGTTCTGGTAATGATGATATCCGTACAGTAATAAACCCTAAATTGCAGAAGTGCTTTACAAAAATTTCATCTTTTAGACATTTTGACATTTGAAATCTCAATAATCAATATTATTATACTAGAACATGGTAAAATAATGTGTTATTGCTCCACATAATAGGAGATGTTTGTATTCTGAGATTGAAAAAATTTGAACTTTACTTCTTTGGATGTCAGCATAGAAATACAGGTTTTTTTAAATTTATGTAAATGTCAGTTTCCTCAGAATTCTRCAAAGCTATTTAAAAAAATGTTTGCAGATTCTAGAATCTAACTGTATAGAAGTTTCATTTTATTGAGAAGTGCAGTGCTTTTTGGCTATGTGARCAACATTGTGAAGGAAACACACATMATGAGTTAACCAATTTCTCAATCAATTGGTTCTRATCTTTACAGTTTTTCCTAATAATGATTTAGTCTTTCAGAACTACTGTAACTCAAAAATTTAATGAAAATAACAAAAGTATTTTCATTCTGTTATTTTCTGTTCATCTCTGAATCCCATTTTCTATTRTAATTTACCTTGAGAAAAAGTAGGAATTACAGAATTTTGTATGTAGTGTTGTTTTATTTAATTTGGAAGTAATTGGGAGTTAATGCTGTATATCACATCCAAMTATTTATTTGCTTTTTTGACTGCTAATGTATAATGGACACAAGACTTTCATGAAGTTACTTTTTTCATCTTTCCTTCTTTTCCCAGGTTTCAGTCAGTTTAAAAAATGTTCTTGCATTACCTTGTACWTCTCTGTATTAGAGTTTATTTGCGGTAGTGAAAATCTTGACAGTTTTAGATGCATGCTGTTAATAATAAATGTTACTCCTATGTATTTGTTCAGCAGTCATACTTTCTTTTGYTATATCCATGTTTTTATACACTCAAAGCATTATATAGGTATTTGTAAAATGTCATGGTCACAGAAAATATTATCTGATATAGTGCAAGATATACACAAATACATCAAATCTTTTGTTCTACTATTAAAAAATTACTAGGACCATATATGCCTCTAGCAACAGTATGTAACCAAACAAAGATAAGTAGCTTGGTTGCAATCTGAAGGGAATTGAGTAGTAAAACACCTGATTGTAAGCTACTTATACTGATGTAGGGCATAGAAGTAAAAGTATAAAATGTATCTGAGCTTATACCGTTTCAGCACCATGAAACCTGGTTCTACTCAATTTATCTCCTGAATAACTGTCCTGGGACAGGCCAGATGACTGATTTTGTTAGACATATTTTCCTTCTTGTTTAAGAGACACAGGACAATATTTAGCAATCCAAGGAGCATTATGGAACAAGCCTTCAGCTGCATTYATGACTATCTCATTCTTAGGTATTCTGACTGATGGAGGAGGTCCTGACATAATTTAGACCTAGCAGCTTCCCAGAAATAGAATAGCCTCWTGGCTACACTGAGGACCTGGCCAGATATAGTCTGTTGAAGGCATCTTGGTTTTGTTTTTGTTTTTTTTTTTTTAAAGAGCATTTCAGTAAGTGCTTCATTAGTGTATAATGGAAGTAAACTAACCAAC
>NW_026623247.1:577034-578477 GCF_030028575.1 Malurus melanocephalus
AAAATTTCAGGACCTTCCAGTTAAAAGCAGATGATGTTTGCAGGCTTGCTGTGCTATAATCTCTACCAAAGATAACATGGCTAAGTGTTATTACTAGGAGGTKGCTGTCCAGAACCAGCACCACAGCTCTGTAAATTTTACTTCAGGGGAATTCTTCCTCTCAAAGGCATCTTCATTTCAAGCTTTCTAAAGTATGTATATGAATAAGTATTCAGTCTTTTATTTATCATCAGARGCTTAATAAGAGCAACATAATTCAAGACCTTAGATTACTTGGATGCRCTAAGGTTAATTGCTCACAGACTGGATGGAGTAGTGCGAAACAGCAATGAAGCACTAACAACTATAAGAATTCATAGCCTCATGCTCCCTCATGCTCTTAGTTGCACCAACAAGTTCTTAGAAAATACCCAGATCTCTATTTGTACTAAAGGCTGCCCACTGGACACACAAGTTATGTGCCATTCCTTAGCTTTCCTAGCAAGTCAGGAAAAGACCTCTAGCATAACTGATTATTTTGCTAATATTAGCTTATTTTCAGTTTTTTTGCACGTTTGTGTCAAAGCAAGATATAAAAGAAATACTGTTTTAAAATAGGGAGGAGAACAGAATCCTCTGGGAAGAGRTGACCTCTAAATTTTTCCTGTTAGCTTTGTTCACTAGCTGAAAGAAAGCACATAAAAAGCCCATGTCTATCTAGAAGCATTTTTAGAAAAAAAGGAACAACAGGGAGAAAAAAATTTACTCAAGCCACAAAGCAGTGATCTGTTGTGTTAAATTGTTGACAGTGTTCTCAGTGTAAATTTGTGTACTATCAGTGTTATAATTATGTAGTCTGTGGAGTTAAAAGAAAAATAATTTTGATGATGGACATTTTACAATAATATGCTAGACTAGATATGGTCTAATTCCAGATCAGATATGTCACAGTGTGCAAAGCAGTCTTAACTCCATTGCAAATTTCCCAAATCTGGGGATTTTCTTTATGAATCTCCTGCTTCAAGAAAAGACAAATCCAGATCCGAGTTGCAGGGTTCTCCTTCTGGTAGACAATATTTCGAAAATGCTGTAGTGCTCGGCACCACAATAGGCAAGAATCTGGTGCAATTTGGTGAAGTTACTCTGTACCAAGACAAAAAGAATTTCTACCATTTCTGTTTGCAAAGCAAAACCGAAAAAACCACCCATAGCTGGTATCATAAAGGAAGCTTACAAATTGCAAAACTTCTGACCTCTGCTGCTGAAGTAGGAATGCCTTTTTTGCCTTAACATTTTCTCTTCCACTTAATTTATTAGCAAWCTGATTTCTGACAGACATTTCATGAAAGTCTTGTTTCCAACCTTATCAGGCTGTCTGTGCTCAGCCTGGGTAGAATGCAGATTGTTGCTGTTGCCCAGCCCCATAAATATAAGGTGAAATAATTTCATCAAAATGCTTTTTTT
>NW_026623247.1:578513-616092 GCF_030028575.1 Malurus melanocephalus
CCAACAAATAATTCTTTATTTTCTGTCTGTCAATATTGCATCATTACCTGGTTCTCCTCTGMTGATACTACCTCTTCAAACATCCTTGATAATTTTTTCCTTTCAAGTGAATGCTTACTATTTTATCAATGTAAAACCAAAGAGTCAATGTATTTTAATTCTTTATTTGAGCTGATATTGTTTATAATATCTTTTTAAAGTTAATACAATATAAATTTTCCATACCTTTCAGATGTTTTTCCCATGCCCCATTTTGGAAAATAGTGCTTTATTCTGGGTTTCAGAATGAACTCAAATGAGCATACTCAGCTTTTTGAGCCAGAAGGGTAACTTCACAGGGTGCATCCTGTTGTCATGGTAAACCAGAATTGTTGTGCGTGATTAAATCGTAATTAATATGACACCATTTGAATAGTATTTCTTTCATTGCTATGCATCTTGAAGCAGAAATWACAAAATGTTTTTGACATTTTCTCAATTCTCTTGTCAAAGTGTGAAAATGAGCAGTATTGATCATCTGGTGAAGGAACGGAATATATCTCTAAAGCTTCTTTTGATAGGTTCGAGGACACTGCCTCCAAACATCCTGAATAGGTCAGTTAATGTCCATATGCTACTGACACTGCTTTTCTTCCTCTTCTAATGTTTTTAATTAAAACATATGAAGAGTGCATTCCYGAAGTGAGCTGCTGGACCTATTTAAGTTGATGAAAAGTCTGTAACTGACTTTTGGTAGAGCCTAAATTTCCCTTCTAATGTGTGTCCATAATTTGCAAGTTTTGAAAATTTGAAAATGTGATGGCTTTATGATGGCAAAGTGCAATAATATATATGGAGTGTGTGTAGCTGCAGCATTAAAGYTATGAAAATTTAATGCAAATAATCAACATAAATTTTCCTTTTTGAGACAGAAGACTTGTTTTGGCTTTAGCCCAGGAAATCATTAATTGGGTACTTAATTATATATATGTGACTCTTCTATTAGCTTGGAACAACTCCTATACTTAGACTTAAACACATGATCCACATTCTTGGGGATTTTAACTGCATGAAAATAGTCCTGCCCTTATTGCTGTGTGATTCTTCAATCACCTGTGAATGATCAATATCTGTTACTCTTGTGAATATCACATATATTGTAGGTATGGCATATATTTTGTGGATATTGAATAAAACYGATTTTCTYATTTTTTGTAGACCTAATCTAAGATTTGTGTATACAAAAATCCTGCTTTAATAATAAACAAWGTCCATTTCTGTGAACTTCTAATGYATAGATAATCAATTACTTATTAAACATTAAACTTTAGTTGTTTGAATGACGAAATGATCAGCAGTGAAAGCGGACAATGTGGAACTTCCAAGTAAATGGTTTGGCATAAGAATAACAGTTTTTATTGTTGGATTAACTCTACAAAAGACTTAGKATTTTAGCATTGCAAAATCAGGATGGTGCTATCATGGTGAATGCTTTCTTCCATTTATGTTTCTTGGATATTGCTCACCAAGATGTCACAATCAAGTTAGTGAGGAATGCCTCTGCCCTAATTAAGGTGCAAACAAGAACATATGCTGAAGTCCACAACACAGATTTTATTTAACCATCAGTGGGAGGTAGAAAGAAAGAAATGGAAAAGGCGGAGAGGAGAAGGGAAGAGACATAAAGTAGACGATAGTCACAACATTTAGATCCAGTGGTATCCCACTGGTCCTTCTTCACCCTGTGCTTCTTGGTGGTGGGATTCCCAAGGTCTTTCAAAACTTTTCACTTTTTATATATTTTAGCAAACAAAGGAATTAATGCTTATTGACCCATAGTTCTCTTATTCTATTGGTTAAATGATTCCTTCACTTCTAATAGTGAATCCACATGCATACTTTTTCTCTTCAGTTGGTGGATTTCTTGGGTTGTTGCATGGTGAATTACATTTTGCCCAGATGGAGATGATTTCTYACAGCTGCTGAGCTGGCTTTCCTTGTGGCCTATAAATTCTGCATGCTTTGTGGTCATTATCAGTGATAGAATCTTCTCCCCAAGCTTTGTTAAGCTCTCCCTTGACCTGAGAAAACACTCAGACAATAGCACCGCCTTTATTTTAAGCTCTGCTGTGGTGGCGGCTTAATTTACCATTCAAGTTACAGGCATCCACAGAGGCATATTCAGAGGGGCTTTGGTGGTTATGGATGCCATCCATYCCATAACTTGGGGCKAGCTTTTATTGGCTGGTGGYAAGTGTATAAGCAKTTGCTTCTTTACACAGTTTACCGCAGTGTGAATTTTTGTCTGAATGCACTGCCCAAGATTCCACCTCCACCAGGCCTGTCACTCCATTTTGTTCTTATCTCATAGCAAAGTCCTTCTCTTTAACAGTGGCCTTAACAGTGTTTGAGACAGGCAACTGTGGTCTTTAAGGCGTTCCACAAGATACTACCAAAAGAAGCGCTGTTGTCACATATTTTTGGGCTTCAGAGGGTTTTGTCACAWAATGCATGAATTAATACTTTGTTTCTAAGTGGTTTGATTGACTGTTGAATGCCCTTGCTTCATCAAGTGTAAGAGTCCAGTTTGGAAGTCTGATGATGCACTGGGATATAAATATACAAACATATGTTCAAGAAAGGTGTCTTGTCCTTCTAAAGRTTCTTGTATTAAGTTTCTGTAATTGGTGCTTTTATCCATGAATGTCAATGTATATAAAAGGTTACACAGCTTGATGAAAGAAAAAAAATAGGGATTTGGTTTGAATTAATGATATCTAAGTGGTCAACTGTGTAGTTTGCACCTAGAGTGTTTCTTTGTCATATATATCTTACTGTGTTCAGCAGGTTAATGAGTGCCAATCTATTGGAAACAATATCTGTGATAACCGATAGTAATGAAGTGGCAAAAATTTTCTTTGTCTTCTGAAACTGAGTCTGAAATTTCTGGGCAAAAATTGCRTTTGTCATGAATTTCTAGGTTAATCTTTTGTGTGTCTTGTCATGCGTTGACTTTGAGGGCACTTACATGTCACTGAAAAAAGATGATATATTAACACATTACAYCTTTTAATTTGCAGATACTAAGTAGTAGGAAACTCGTGGAAAATAGCATGCAACCTTATAAGAAAACCCCTTTCATAGCAAAAAAGCAGAAGAAAAATAAAACCACACCCATKAATCAAATAATAGTTCAGTGTGGGACATGGTGTCCTTTTCCCTCAACTGAAGGTTTAACTGCCAGAGAGAAGCAGCAGCAGTGGAGCTCTACAATGTTATCTGGACTAATTCTGTGAACAAAATTAGGAAGATAAGTAAAATGGTGCAGTTTGTCAAAGAAAAATGACAAAAAATGATTAAACATAAGTACCACAGGAAGTCTGTCCCGGTATAAAAACCTATTAAATATGGCCTTTTTTTTTTTAATGGAACTTGCATAAAGCCTACATACTGATTGATTCAAAGTTACACAATAAAATAGTAAAAATCAACATTGAGCAAAATAAATGACAACATAAAAATGATAAGGGAGACATGCTAGTTTGAAAATGATGTGTTGTAAAAGGTGCAAAAATCCATCAGTCCTTTAAGAAGAAATAAAATACATTGTTTTCTTTAGAAAATATAATACACAGCTGCCGTAATTTCCAATGTATCATCTATCACAGGCATTTCTTGGTAACATATCCTGAAGAGATTAAATTAAAAATGCCATTAGGTTTCAACATACTCTGGAAAATGGACAGRTACTGTTAAATATTACCCTAAAATACAAGTACTCAGGGCTTGCAGCATACACAATATAATCATGACTCCAAATGTTCTGTGGCATGCTGAACCAAAGTTTGTATGGATAAAATAGATGGCCTTATATTTTGTTCGTGCATTTTTATGGAAATACAAACTCCTGAAAAATATATATTTTAATTCAATCTAGTATTAAAGTATTCAACCAATCTATTTACCATACTATTTGAAAAATGGAACAAACTGCTATATTTCTTTAAAAGGTAACAYTGCTAAGATTGATTATAGTATTTAATTCAATTAAGCACTTTCAGGAAAGCATATAAGACTAGTTCCTGCTATTGAAGGAATCAAACTTTACCATCTACTGTTAATGTTACCAAGTTGTTTCAGCATGACAGGTGACTGCACATAAAAGYAAAGTGTTTAGGAACTTGAGTGAACAATAAAGAAAGTGTATTTTAACATGTATCTGTCTTTAGAAATTGTGACTTTTCATCATTGGGGGTGGTTTGAGAACATAAACAGCATTTAAGCCTGTGGATTATTATTTTAATTTTGYATTTGCAAAATTTTTGGRTGAGAGYTTGTTGAARTACATATATCAARCAGCTTTAGCAAATTGCTCCAAGTTCAGAGAAACTAGAAATATTTGCTTGATATTTTAAATTACGATTMTAGTTTGAAACCACAAAGTAAATGCAGTATAAAGATGGAGCCAGTTATTTTCTGTACTCTCATTACAAATTAGGACAGTCACTATGTCTTCCTTGTTCAAAGAGAGGTCCTGTTTTATTCTGGAAAGATGATTCAGTATCTGGAAAATTTACAGAAGATGAGTGCGTGTTCATTGCTAGTAGTCAGTCCTCAAAATGACAAAATGGTTTGAAAGTAAGAAGTGTCAGAATAAAATGTGTGTTTGCCTGCTCTGAATCTGTAGTGAGATATGTCCATGGTAATGACTCACCAGGACTGTTTTAAGGCAGTGGGACTAGACCTTGAAATTATACCTTTGACTTCAGAAACTCGAAACCTCTATTATGCTTTTGAAAGATAAACTTCATTGTGTAGCCATTTGTAATAGGATAGCTTCAGTAAATCTCCCTGAAAATAWTTCTCGAAATAAGATTTTGCAGCTATATGAGATTATAACTGAAAAAAACAACAACAAGCAAATARAACCCACAAAAACCCAACAAAATAAGAAACCTATGCCCCAYGAMCAGAAAAAAAACCCACCAAAAAGTCTCAAAAGAAACTGGCTCTGACCATGTTGTGAATGAGAGCATTTTAAATAGAAAGGGCAAAATTAAGATGAAAGTCTGGCAATATTGCAGTAAAAAGGAGTTTGGATGGATAATATAACAACCCCCCAGGTCTTGATTCTTAATAACTAAAAAAATAATTATTAAGGATTCAGAATGTATTTTATTACTTTCTAATTTTTTTGTAATTTGTCCTTTTCATGTGTCTGGCTCATCTTGGAACTGGAAAATGTGTTTGGTTTGGGGCTTTTGTTTTCTRTTCTAAGATACCTTCAGGCAAAGGCTGAGGAAAATTTTTTGCTACTTTTTCTTCTGTATCACAATCTATAGAATTGGATTGTGATGGCAACAAATGATTAGAAGCTCAGAAATACAATTTCCATTCTAGGATACTTTTTCAGTTAACATTTATACTCAGACATTCAATTTAGTTAACTGCATGGTTTTATGAACACTGGCAGAATGCATAATTGATTCAGTACACAGAGAGCTTTATTTAACACATTAATTTCTTTAACAGGTATATTTTACATTTGTGCTTAACCTTCATTGCACTGAGTGTTTATTACTGAAAATTAGAACTCTTAAATAGTATTCCAATAGACATATCTAGTGAACTTTATCGYATATTTGCATTAAGGAAGATTTATTTTTAAAGATCATTGAAAAATATTGGACAAAATTTTCTGTTGGCTGAAAATGATCCTTTCATTTTCTGATTGTGTCCTAGCATTATACTCTCAGTGCACAGTAGAGTTATAGTGAAGGGAACTTATGTAATTTTGATGAGTTATCAGATCTCCAATTTTGGGAATGGTAACCTAGAATCTATTAGTTATAAAAATTGTGTTTTGTCACTTTGGAAACAAGTAATTTTCTGGTTCCAGACTTGTCATCTAAACCTGTAGTATTTTAAAGAATAAAAATTTCATTCAATCCCCTGATGCTGTTAGAAAGGTGATGAACAATTTGGGAGGTAGGTATTTCTGAATTCCTTTTTTCTGTAAAATGATGACTAAGAGATAAGGCTGGCAAAGGGTTTGAGTAAAAATATAATGAATTCTTATCTTTATAAGTGCTTTTAGAGGAATAAAAATGGTTGATGAATGAAATGTCTTCTTGTATTTGCAAAAAGTAACTAAAATAAAGCACCACTTTTTTCTAGCTAAGTAACCTGAAACAACTCACATTTGTGGATGTGTCAGCGAACAAGTTCCATTCTATTCCAATTTGTGTGCTCCGGATGTCTAATTTGCAGTGGTTGGATATTAGCAGCAATAACCTGAAAGATCTCCCAGAAGACATAGACAGGTAGTTTGTGTTTTAATTCTATGACAGGTTTATGAACTATTAAGTAAATTTAGAAAATAACAAGCTTCCAAGGGACACTGTTGGATGATGGAAAATCCTATTTAGAAACGTATCACATATTTTTGCATGTAAACATTCCCATTATTATTGATAGATTAGATCTAAGAGCAAAACCTACTTTGTCTGGTTCACTGATGGCAGTCAGTTAACTAATCATATTTTCTGTTGCTTCCATAATAGTTTGTCATTACATCTGGAATCGGTTTTAGGAATATCACCAAGTATACCCTGCCCCAGTTCCAGACAAGGGAACTTGTTGTTTGGAGTTGGCAGCAGTAACTCTCTGGAGGGTAGATGGGGGACAAAAAAGTGAACTAAAGCATACTTAAGTTACTCAAAGAACCTGATAAACTTTGCTAGTAAAGCAGAAAAATATTGGTATGATTCAAATACCCTGTTGACAATTCCCCTCTTCTACTCTGAAGAATATATGCATATGTGCACATACATTCATTCTCCCAGTTTAGATAACCAAAAGAACTAGTTTTTAGAAAATTATATAGGTCCTGGCTAGCCTGAGAAAGCACTTTTCTTATCCCTGAGCTTTTTAATTCCCTCCAGAGTGCTGTGGTGTCTTGGTTTACAAAACTTTACCTAGCCTTAAGTGAAAAAATCCAAACGTATTAACTAAAGTTTATTAAAAAAATATTCTGGATTATTTATTGATCTGGGAATAGAAATCCCTGAGGCAGAAGAAACTTCACAAGAATCAGATTCAGTCTTAACTTTCACAAGGCCTTTTTTTGCTGGGCAAAAAGACTTTTCTAGGACATTGTATAATCACAGATTATTCTCACAGCAGTGCTGAAGTCTTAACTTATGTTAGTAATTTATATGCTTTAGCTACAGACAACATAAACTTGCCATTTTTTCCCATGGGATCTGACCAGAGATTTGATTAACTTCAAAGAGTTTCTAAGAGGATATGTTTCTCTTATAGAATCATGCCCTGTCAACTTAAGGAACTTGTTTTTCCCTGTAACCTATATTTCTGTAGTTCTAAATTATTCCCTTTCTACATTTAGTCTTTTCCATTTGGTTCTGAGTTGCCAGATTTGATGCTAGAATATCACAATCAGACACCACATAAGGTTTTCTTTCTTTTACTTTGGGCTCATGTGCATTCGGAAGACTAGAAAACATCAGGCTAAACCCTGCATCAGTGAAATAATAATCTTATTGAAACTCAAGACTTCAATGTCTGTGATGTCAAAGAACCTCAGTGAATTACYATTGTCTATAATGCCATTACAATAGTGTGTGATAAATAAATATGAGCTGACAGTAAACTAAAGCCTTACTTAATATTTTTCCCTGAATTCAAATAAACCACATGGGCCTGAAACACATAGCAATGGTGTTTTAGGAATGGACCCTTTCAGTCAAATAAGACAAATTTGTTTCATCAATTTGCGATGCTTTTTGTCTTCTACCAAGGAATAAATACACAGGCACAAATTTCTATTGCATTGGAAAAAGCCAGGGGAAATAAAACAAAAGTTCCTCCACAAAACACTGTCATTAAATTGATTTCATTGGGACAACTTGCAAGAGCCTCATGACCAGAAGGTGGTCTGTCTTTTGTTCCCCACAGTGCTAATTACTAGAGAAAACAATAAATGGGGATGTACTGCCTGCCAGACATACCTAGCTCATAGAAACAAGCATAGGTGTAAACTGGTGGCCTGTATTTTTCATTAGTTCCAGGATGCACATGGTGAGGCTTTATATCATGTTCTGTCACCATCTTCTGTATGAAAGCACAGTAAATTTTGTAACCTTTTAGCCTGAGCATGCTCCTGATTACTTGCCAGAGCTTTTCTATTAATACTGCAATGCTGAACCCTTACTGGAGATTTTGATTAAAGTTGATGAAATTTGGTGAAAGTAGGGTCTGAGTGACTTTTCAAGAAACCRAAAATGTTGCGTGTGATTGCTCCTATTACACACAAGATTAAGTCAGTATTACTATCTTGGATAGATGTTCCTTTCTGAAGTAAATGCATTAAGTCATCTCTGTCTTTTACATCTTTACAGATTAGATGAATTACAGACACTTCTCCTACAGAAAAACAAGTTGACCTATCTTCCACGAGCTCTTGTCAATCTGTCAAAGCTCAGTTTGCTGGTTGTCAGCGGCGATGACCTAGTTGAGATACCCACAGCCATCTGTGAGTCAACCACAGGTTTAAAGTAAGTAAAAGAGAGAGAGAAAGGGAAATGTTCTTAAGAAGGTAAGGTAAGATACACCCTTGAGAAATGTTTTCATGAGTATCAGTTTCTACAAATTCTCACCCAATTTATATTGAAGTGGTACAGGAGGCATTAAAAAGATTGGGAATTGCAGAGGATCTGCAGTTTTCTGATTTTCATCTGCCAGTTAGTCACATTGTCCATCTGTGTGTCTAAACTGCTATTCCTGGGTTAACTGGGCCATAGTAGCTCCAACTCTGGAGTTGCTAAGCCATGCTTCAGGGGGTKACCAGTTGCCTGGAAGTCAGCTCTGTGCTCCCAAAAATGTCTTGCTGAGAGAGGGAGACATGGCTAGTAAAATGTTAAGAAGTAATGCCACATGAATAGTGCCTAATATTCTTTGCTATGAAACACCACCTTATTGCTGCATGCAGGATAAGACTAAAAGGCCTTTTAGGCTGCAATTACAATGATTTTGCATTTCTGCAGACAATGTTCATGTCTTTCAGACTCTGTATTGGGGCTGGCTTAGGGCAGAGTTAGCTCTGGATGGAATGAACTTTACTCACAGCTGCCCTGTCTTAGTGCTGTTCCTTCCACGGGTGGCTAGAAAGGGGTTGGTAACACACCAGTGATTCTGGGAATTGCCCAGCAGTGCTGGCACAGCATCTCCAACCCTCCCCTAAGAAAGCACTGCTGGCTGAGGGTGAACCAGAAGTTTGGAGGGGACACAGCCAGAATCGTTGACCCCAATTGACTGAAGGGATATTTCAATACCGTATGGTGTCATGCTCAGCATATAAAGCTAAGAGAAAGGAGAGGAGAGGTGGATCATACATTRTTGAAGATTTTGTCTTCCAAAGAAACCAACTACATGTACTGAGTCTCTGCTTCCCAGGAAGACATTACTTGTTGAGAAGAAAGGAGWAATTTTTTTGCTTGTTTTACTTTTCTTCTCTGCATAGTTTTTACTTTTTCCATTAAAGTTATTAATAAATTTTTCATTTCCTATTCCCCTTTGTCTAGTTGAGGATTGGGGCAGACAGAGCTGCCTAGGGCACCTAGCTAGCCAAAGTCGGCTAATCAAAATCTTACAGCAATTCATGAGATTTTTAGAAAACTGTACAATTTCTTGGAACATTTGTTCTTTTGAAAGCAGCAATTAATTTTTTTTTTCCTTCTTGGAGTGAAAATCAGAGATTTTCAGAATGCTATGCACTTAYTTGAACATTATGTAAGTGGTTTATGTAACCACCTAGTTTTTCACCTGCAAAATGTGGGTTTAGGAAACTTGCAAATACAATGTAATGCTTATCCTGTCATGTATTGTAAAAGAGAAGTAATTTAATACCAACCACAAAATGGACTGGAAAATTCCAGATTGATAAGCAATATTGTCAGGTTGAAGTTCATATTGCTCATTAAGAGATGGGAAGTTACACTGTAGTCTGTCAGAAGTTCCATAATAAAGAAGTGTAYCTGTTATTGCAAAGAATGATTTATGTAGATAGATGGAAAAAGATGAATTTGATAATTTTTATATGGAGAGTGGGTTATAGAGAAAGTTCCATTTGAAACCTGTATTTCTAATAACAGRTGTATCCTAACAATGCCATAATGCAAAATTGAACTAATGTTCACATTCACTAATGTTTCTCCTTCTGGCTCTGGAAGTAATTTATAAAATGTCATTCATGATGGCCAGTGATGTTCAGCTGCCTGTATATATATTCTTGTGTTAACCTCTCTCTAGATTTGTAAGTCTCAAGGACAGTCCAGTTGAAACKATTGTATGTGAAGACACTGAAGAAATTATAGAAAATGAGCGTGAACGTGAGCAAGTTGAGAAAGAGTTCATGAAAGCATACATTGAAGACCTAAGGGAAAGAGGTATGTGCCACTTTGCAGTAAGCTTCCTGCTATCTTGGATATAAATGCAGACATATATTGTGAACATGCATTTTAAGAGCACAGGCAATATACCTCTAAACTCTAATTGTCTTTTATGATATTAAATAAGACTAATACTGAAAATGCCAAATGTTTTGTTAAAAGTTTGGACCCTAACAAAGACCCTTGATGTTGAATAAATATATGCAAAATTAATTGTGCTTGTATATGCCTTAGCCTGAATTGATTGATGATGCACATAGAAATTATTCTCATTGTCTAGATTTACTTCTCTTGGAATTAAGATTAGTGATTTTGAATTCTGAAGAAGTGTTTCTCCTCAAAAAGAAACACAGTATATATATGAAAGGCTCTTTATATTGGTAGAATATTCTTTGACAATATTGTCCATTTCAAGGTACTAATTTTATCATTGTACAATTATAGTAAAATACCTGCTTTTATCTTTATTACATAGCACCTGGAACTTTACATATTACTTAAATTTTCTACTATGTATTATATTTGCCATCATTAAGAAACCATTGATCTCTTGAATGTTCTTTAATAAAATTTGTTAGGAAACAAGGGGAAAAAACATCCTGTGAGACAGAATGCCTCATAGGTTCTCTTTTAATTCCTTTCATTGTGTGTAGAAAGGACTTTTCTGTGGAATGAAACTTACAGTAGCTTTTCACTCCTTGCATTTGTTTTAAGAGGTCTACATAACAGTTGTACAAAATCTGTTACAAGAGAAGTATAAAGAAAGCCCACAGTKTGTGGCTTTGAAATACTTTTCATGTTGTCTTGCTGAACGTTTTTTTCCTYAAGTTCTATAAGCTATGCATTTGCATATTCATTCTATTTCTAAAAGGAAGTCTTCTGTAAAAGTGCGGGATTCTGATAATGGTAACAACAGTGGTTAAAATGGAGAGAAGAAGGGAATGGAGGAAAAA
Organism: Malurus melanocephalus; assembly: GCF_030028575.1. Lineage (NCBI taxonomy): Eukaryota > Metazoa > Chordata > Aves > Passeriformes > Maluridae > Malurus > Malurus melanocephalus. Next base: position 589,915 of record NW_026623247.1, read on the forward strand.
CTGAGGTCATAATTTGCCTTTTGAGACAGTCATAAAATGTGTAGTGATAGAGTTGTTTACATTCTTATGAAAGGAGGAAGTCTGTCAGGCTGCCTGAAATCTGCTTTTGGCCCTGTGGAGTGCAGGCCAGCTTTGTGCTGTTCTGGGSCCAAGCAGCTCAGGGATACACTTTTCTGCCTTCCTAGACAGAACTTGCCTCCCTGCTTTTTATGAAGAGTTTGGATCATGAATCACTTTTGTATTTTCTATTTCTGAACTTCTGTGCTATAGATAATACCAATACTTGCTYTTGAAAAACAGCCTGAAGAAGGAATATCTTCTGTAAAATATGAACCAACAGAATYTCTGAAAGATAGCATAGAGATCATTTGAAGAGTACCTTTGAAATAAGACCAAGCCCAACTGTTTCTAGCTAAGGGCTCCATTTATTTGTGCTGAATTACACAACTAAAGTCTGAGATATATTTCTTTTTTCTCTTTTCACAGAGTCTACTCCTTCCTACACTACGAAAGTAATGCTCAGTCTCCAGCTCTGAAGATTAAAAATCTCTAGATATCTACTGAATATTTAAATAACTCTTTTTATCCACCTGAATAATAAATATAGAAAARTATAGACGGCCAGGATCACATCAAAATTATGTGATTTATTATTTTGTTGCTGTAGTATTTGAAGTGACTACAGATAAAACAAGGAGCGCTAGAACCTTCATAAGATGCTGTTTCACTTTTTGAGTTTACATATTTATTTTCAAGTTCCCAGGAACAGCCATTGATTTGCATGTAGTAAAGCWAATATTCACGGCTGAAAGTAAATATTCACTGTAATAAATCATACACAGACATAGATGAAGAATGAAGACGTATGTTGTAGTTGAAACAGTGAAACAAAAAACATGATCTTAAGAAGATATTTGATTTTATAAATGGGGATCGACAGATTTAGAAAATGAATGTGTTCTTTTGTTTTCTTAAGACCAAATACACATTTAGTTACTTACAATATTCAAAACAAGAACACACCCATAGTTCGCATTTATCTTCTGTTCTGCAAGAAAATTGTCCTCGTCAGGATTTTCAGTTTAGATAAGTTTCAACAACTTTACATATAGAAACTGTAGCAGTTCTGTTTTTTTTTTTTTTTTTTTTTTTTTTTTTNTTTTTTTTTTTTTTTTTTTTTTTTTTTTTTTAAAGTATATTATAAGCTTCTATTTGTTTGCAAATTCAAGTACTAATGTGATAGAAATTTCCATGCTAAGCAGTCTTACAGTAGTGTACTAAGGAAGATTTTAATGCAYTAAGTGGTGTCAGCTAATGCTATCAGCAAAATGATCATACAGGTCTTCTATTAATGGTTTCAGATCACAGAATTTTGTGGACATTTACTGGAATTTTCCRAGTCATGTAAGAATGAGTTTGCTTGTTATTAATAATCTGTTTATATACAATTATTTAAATGTATACAGAGTAGGATTTCTGAAACTGAGTTTTACATGTGCTTTTTGTTTAATAAAGTAATCTTTTTAATCTAAAAAGACTCAAGACTTTGAGAATTTAGACTCAAATTAGACTCAATTTATAACATTTAAATGGTTCTTATGAGTAAAGTTAGGTAAGAAATTATTTACATCTCTCTTTTTTTTTTGTTGTGGATGAGCTATTTTAAATGTTGTATAGTAGAATGACACCGAAGTAGTCATATTTAATAAGCGAACAATGAAGGTTGTGCTCCTCAGAATTCCACAGGAAAAAAAMCCCAACCTGTTGATGTTTTCTTTTATCTTTAACATTCTAGCATTCAAACTTTTAAAAGGAAATAGTTTTTAAATAGTAGGTGTAGTATTTATTCTGATTACACACTCCTGCAGTTAAGTTGCTATCAAAATGAAACTCACTCAAGTAGGTCTCCAGGTGTTAACACAGATTTTAAGGAAATTCTGATCAAGAGGAAAGTTAAAAAAAAACAAAAAAGAAAAGAAAAATTGGCATAGAGCTGAAACAGAATAATAGAAGACAATTTTTTATTATTAAGAAGAAATTAAAATAGGATAAAATGATCTTAAAGTGGGCTTAGACTTTCACTTAAATTAGGTTAAGTGAAACTACCCTACCAAACTTTCTTTTACTGAAATTATAAATTTAGTTGATTAAGTATTGATACTGGTGTAATAAACTTCTGTAAGACATCTTTTCTGATATTGCTCGAAATTCTGTTTCTAGAATTCTGTCGCAGTCTAATATGATCCACTGAAAATTACAGGAATGGAAATCACAAAGGCTGTGTTTATAGAATGGAGTTCTATAAATTTACAAAACACTAGAAATGCAAACATGGTTAAAAAACCAAATGTGTCAGTGTTATTCTACTATCAGCAGTATCGGGTATATAAACAGAAAGTACTTGAATGGAGTCAAGTATTGCTTCTAATCTTACTCAAAATTTTTATGCTGTTCACAGATAAGAGTGCTACAATTAATCTGGGGAACAGTCAGAAACAAAAAAATAACATAAATAAAACTCATGCACTTTTAAATTCATTGAACAACATCATTCACATGTCCATTTGCTCGTCAATATTTATAAATGCAAAATTACAGTCTAGAAGGAGAATTTTTTTAATGCAGCAGGCAAACATAAGGCAGAAGACTAAAATTTGAACATATCTGAAGTAGAAACAAAAGGTCTGTTTTCCTATAAAAGAAACCATGGGATGACTAATAAAAATCAAATTCTGAATTGCTAGCTATCTTTAAATTCCAGTTAACACTTTCCTAAAAAAAAAAAAAAAAAAAAAAAAATCTGTAACAATTAAGTAATGCAAAATGCAAGCTCAGTAGTATAAAGTGGGTCCAAGTAGTGTTCTCCAACTAGACTTTAGATACCTGTGAATCCAATTTTCATGGAATCACAGATTGGTTTCAATTAGAAGGGACATTCAAAGATTATCTGTTACAACCCCTCTCTCACAGACATGGATATCTTTCACTAGATCAGATATTCAAAGCCTAGTCCAAGCTGATCGTGAACACTTCCCATGATGCAGAAAGAATTTCTACCTTAGACCCAATTAAAACTAAATCTACCCTATTTAAACTGTAACCCTTTGTGCTGACACTAAAAATACTGCTAAAAAGTCTTTCTCCAACTTTCTTATAAGTCTATTTATATTGAATGCTGCAATAAGTCTTTTCCAGGCAGAACAACATCAGCTCTCTCAGCCTTCCCCAAAGGAGAGGTGTTTCAGCTCTCTGACCGTTTCTGTGGCTCTCCTCTGGATCTGCTCTAACAGGATTTTATCAATCTTGTGCTAAGAATGATGCAGTGCTCCAGGCAGAGTCACAGGAGAACAGAGTAGAGAATCACCTCGCTCGACCTGCTGGACTTGCTCCTCTCCTTGCAGGATAGGGCTGGCTCTTTGGGCTGCAAGAACACACAACCTGCAAAAACAACGCAGCTCATGGTTTGTTCTTCATTCACTAGAATCCCCAAGTCCTCCACAGGGCTGAAATCTTTTATTCCTAGCTCTGGTAGAACATTACCTCTTCAAATGTTATCCATAAGATTATTTTTGTCACAGCATTTGTTAAGTATATTTGTTWAAAGGAAAGATGATATACAACTGTCTCCACTATACCTAAGACATTGATTGGRTAATGCCCAGGATCCTGAGGGATGATGTTGTTGCCAACACTTCTCTGTTCTATTGCCTCACCACACCCTGAATAAAAAATGTCTGGGTTGGAATGAGAGTCTCCAAGAATAGTCATCCTGGCACTGAAGCAAGAGGCCTCACCAGCAGACTCCCTCTGTAACTCTGGCCTGTAACAGAGCCCAACCACTGTGAGTGTTCTTTGTTGGTCCTGTCTTTGATTTTCGCCCTTAGGCTGTCAAAGTGTTTGTGGCTGTTTCTCATAGGCAGCTGTTTATAGTCGATCACTCCCTTAACACAGAGCCCAGCATGCCTTCTCCTTCTTTCCTGCCTCTATCTTCAGAAAATCTTGTATTGCAGTCCCTCTTGTTGTGTGAATTGTCCCACCATCTTTCCATGATAGCAATGAGGTCATGGCTTTCTAATGGAACCATGTTTCCAGCTTGTCCAGTTTGTTATCTGTGCTGCATGGGGCTGTGTAGAGGCACTTCATCTGGGCTGGAGATCTCTGCAGCTTTTGGGAGAATCCTTCCCTAATTCCTTGGGGATGATTTACAGGTATTTCCTTGCTGCTTCCTCGAAGTGCTGTTGTTTCCTGATGCTCTCTGACACTTGGAAACACACCCCCTTTCCTCTGCTAGGAGGTCCAGCTAGTTTCCTTCCCAGAACATCCCACCCAGTTGGGTGAGCCCCATTGACTGTTAGCTGTCTCTCAAAGGTTCTATAATCCTGGATTATACAAGTCAAACCCTGAGCATGGCACCAGCCATGCAGTCAATCATTCTCTTGATCCTGTCATCTTCTTTCTGGGTCCTAGTCTCCAGCTAAGGGGAATAGAGGGAAACACCACCCCCAATTCTGATCCCTTCARTATCTTTTTGAAGGATGCATAGCCCCTTTTGATACTTTGCAAACTCCTTGTTGCAGCCTAATTTGACCCCATGTGAAAGAGGAGGAGTCACAATAGTCCTCTGGTTTTACCAGGCGTGGCAGCCTCTGTGTGACATTGCAAATGTGACACCCCAGGAGACTGCAAAACCTCTCCAGAGAGGTCCAGATGGCAAATGGGTGCTTCAGTGAGTCTCAGTGAGAAGTCAGCAATTGCTAAGAATGTTCATACTCTTTCGGTGTCACTCTTTCTGCAGATTAGCTCCTGCTTCATAATGGGTGGGAGGAGGTTGTAAAATACGGAAAATGGAAATTTTCCCTGATTTTGAGACTCATTTGAACTGGTCCTGATAAAGAGAACTGTAACTCAGCACAACTCTGTCTGTGTACTTCTCAGGGAACTACTATATGCTGAGCAGTTTAGGAAGTCTCTTTTCTTTTCAATAGCTGAATCTGCTACTTGGGCTGATTCCAGCTGTGACTATGTTCTCCACYACAGCTTGCTCTCTTCTTCACTTCACTGGTCCATAAACAGCTATGGTATTGCTGAGTGTAAATAGGGGATTTGCGTGGTGTTTTCATTATCTGCTGACAGTCTTTAATATGAAAGGATCATTACTGATCTTACTGCTCCCTGGAACTTTCCGTTTTCTTGTTRCCAGCTGCAGCATAACTACTTGAAGTTCAGCAAAATCTTAGTAAAGATGCTTTTTACTTCTAAAATGCAATTATTTCTTAAACATATTGCCTTGGCTATGTTCAGAGTTTCTATTTTTCATTAATGCTTCCAGCTTTTTCCTAAAATCAACAGTGACATTTATAAAGTAATTAAATTAGCTGTCAAATCCTGGTGAATAGATTTGTAAAGAAGAATATCAGCTCAGAGAACTGAAAATCAGTTTAGTCTACACAAGAGCAATATTTGAGTCTAAATTTACATATACAACATTGCATTTCTTTTTCATTTGTTACAGAGGCCCAGACAATTTGAAGCAAGTCAGCCTTTGAGCCTGTGTATTATGTAATGACATAAAATAATACACTTGCAAAAACCAATTTGTTATGCTGCAGGGCTCTAAGTTGATAAAATGTTATTTAGTGTTTCATTCTTATACCATGTTTGCTGATTTAAAAACTGCAATGATCAGTCACCTGCAGTATCTATACTACTTTTGTCAAGATAAATATTTGAAAATTAGTTGATCCCAAGTGATTTGCACACTTGTGGGAATGTTTCAGGCATCTATTGCATATCACTTGATGCTGAACAATGAGAAACACAGAATTGTTAGGGTTGGAAGGGACCTGCAGAGTTCAATCCCCCGTGSCAAACCATGGTCAGCTAGGGCAGGTGACACAGGAACATATCCAGGTGGATTTTGAATGTTTGCAGGCAGGGAGATTCCATGACTTCCCTGTGCAGCCTGTTCCAGTGTTCTTCCACCTTCAATGTAAAGAAGTTCTTCCTCATGCAAGTGTGGAATTCCTGTGTTTTAGGTTATCCCCATTGTTCCTTGTCTTGTGGTTGAGCATCACTGAAAAGAGTCTGGCACCATCCTCCTGGCACCTGCCTTTGGAGTATTTATATCTGTAAATGAAATCCYTCTCAGCCTTCTTTTCTCTGTACTCAAAAGGCCCATTACAGAGATGGTCCAGACCCCAAATCATCTTGGTGACCCTCTGCTGGACCCTCTCCAGTAGCTCCTTGTCCCTCTTGTGCTGAGGAGCCCAGAACTGGRCACAGCTCTCCAGATGTGCCTCACCAGGGCTGAGCAGAGGGGCAGGATCACCCATCTTGACCTGCTGGCCACGCTCTTCCCGATGCAGCCCAGGATGCCATGGGCCCTCCTGGCCACTCGGGCACTGACACTCACGGACAGTTTGTGACCCATGGAGCTTCCCAGCTCCTTCTGCACAGATCTGCTCTGCAGGAGCTCAGCCCCAGCCCRTGCTGGCCTTGGGGCTGTTCCTGCCCAGTTGCAGGACCCCTGCCCTTTAAGAAGACCTGTGGCCTGTTAGGAGGACTCCCTGTTAAAAATATGATCTCTGGACTACATCTCATTTGCTAATAACCTAGGATGTGGAAASTGTTTAATAAATGTCCTGTACCTTTACAAGTACTCCATTCATCAGTACTACAGGGCTTTGCAGTAAAGGTAGACACTTGTTTACTCAGTGAACAATTGGATTGGTGTGCTTGGATGCTCCAGTTTTGTTAGAGGTGTTTAGTTTTTGATGTTGAAAATAAGAAAAGTGAAGRAAAAGCAGCTTCTTTTGTGTGTTTAAAATCAAGTCAGAAACAGGAGTAGCTCTGARAAGTCCAGATCAATAAGTAAAATAATTTAATATATACAACACCAAATGAAGGTGAGAAGAGTTTCAGATGAAATCTCTGAAGTCACTAGAAAGATATCTTGGTCAAGTTTGACAGTAATTTCTTTTTGTGGTGTTATGTCAGGATAATTAGTTTTTCATATTGCTTTCAGCCCCCTCAGGAAGCTGTTGTGGATTAAGTTATTTGAGTGTTATTTTTAATTCAGATAAATCCTCAGTTTGTTTGACTGTATCTACTATCACAAAGGGGTTTAGTAAAGTATTTCCTCTGAAATATGTGTTCACCAAGCCACAGCCTTGCCTCATTAGCAACCAGGTTGTGAAGAAGTTGTAGGTTACCCAGTTGTTGGCTTCTGACATTTTCTGATCTATTTAAAATCAATGTAGCAGATACACATGGGAAGTGCCACAGTGAACTCTCAGAATAACAATTGTAATTGGCACCTCTGTAATATTGGAATAGGAATGAACTCTGGAAAACAAAATGCCAGCCATGTTTGTGATACTTAAGGATTGCATTTTAATGCAATCTTCTGGGAATTGTAGTCCATTCCTTGTGCTTTGTGCAGCTTTATTACAAGAACTTTCATACCTGGCTGGTGGTTTCACTTTCTTTCCTTAAAAACTCGCAATGAATTCTTTATGATATATTTCTATTTTTTATTTGAAAACCATATAGACATAAAAATATGAGAAACAACAAAAACCCATTATAAACTAACCTCTGACTGAGAATTCACTGATCATTCCAATACTTGTTTTGGAGGGAAAGAAACATATCTGGAAGAGTTTTCTACTGGAATTTTYAATTTAAACAAGCCATATAGATTATATGAGGGGAAAACTGGTCAATGCTATGGTATCCTCAACATTTTTTAAAAAAAAAGTAAGGCTTTAATTTTGAGTGCATCATCAAGAGTCAGCTGCTTGGAAGGAAACACTGAGGTGTTTGCAGTTTGAAATATGTTACTGCAATCCAAAGTGAAAGAGTTAGATTTTTTGAGGCCTTCCAGTTTTACTACATTTTTCTCCTAGCTAATTTCTGAATTTCTGGGAGGCATATGAGGTATTTTTCAGGATAAATGTTGTTGATGGAAGCTGGAGTCTTTGAGGAAGGCAAAGTCCAAAATTGTTGCAAAATGGATGTGTTTCTCTTGGTGTTTCTGATTTAATGAATAGCCTTCAATTGTGTGAGAGGCATGGTTGTATAYTTGAGAGTTTTGGAAAGGTTTTGGTTCATATTGCTACATGGATCTGAAGCTTCAAAGTTTTCACTTATTTTGTGGTCAGCTGTTGGTTTAGGTGGCTGTAAATATTAGAGAGAATTTCCACATGGTACACAAGAGAGGAGTTTCAGAAAGCATCAGAAATGTGCATCTTCAGTCAGGACTCTCTTTAAATTTCAAAATGTATTGTGACTTCTATCCACTCTCTGTTAATGTTGCAATGTATAAGCCAGTCTGTTCTTCAAAGTCTGAAGGATTTTCAGGCTATACTGAAATACCTCAAACAGCTTTTTAATTGCAAATGTACAGGAATTTGTGTGTAAGTTATGTACTTCTTCGTACCTATAATTGCTCTGGCTATGTTGTCAAATTTAGAAATTTATTCTCTCCAGCTTCATGTTTTACGTAGGTCTCTCCAAATGTGAGCACAGTTTTTATGCAAACTACAAACAGAGATAGTTTTAATGGAAAATAAACCCAACAATATCAGAAAAAGATCTACAGATTAATGAAGGCAAGGTTAGTATTGTATATTTTAAATTGTGTACACTGTTACTGTCAAGGTTAGTTCTTACCAAACACATTTATCRGGTATGATTTTTCCTCGTTTTAACTTTTCAGCATGTCTCACCCTACATTTCACCCTTACTGTTTTATTACTTTAGTATTATGCAACTTTGAAATACATTTGTATTTAAGAACTTTTTTTTTGTCTTCAGTCTGATCAAAAGGAGCATTCTGGAAGCCTGTGTCCAGATGCAGCAGCAACTGTGGCACAAAGCAATGTACAGCCAGCTAATTAGAATTTAGCTTTATATTCTTGGAGATGAAATTTCAGCATCTGTTGACAAAAAACAAGGACTGGCTAGCTAGCAGAAGTGTTGTGATGCAGGGACAGTAGAGGCTGTAAGACCTTTTTTGTTTTTGAGAGGGATGAGGGGTGGTAAACAAAGTGCAGCATTTCATAGCCACAAAGATTGTCTCTTTCTTGTAAAAAAGACCAACTGCCATCTGCTCTAGTCCTGGTAGCTGTACATTCAGTATGAAAGGCTTTTCTTAACTTACCATTTATCAGTAGGCTATTAAAAAGAAAAACAAAACAAAACAAAACAAAAGAAAACAAAAAACAAACCCCAAACTTGTATGAGCTTTACTTTCCAAAGTTTCAGGAAGATTTTTAGCCCAGAAGACTTAACTGCTCCTCTTTTGTGTCACTTCAAGTTACAAACTAGACAGCTATCTTTAAAAAATAAATAGTACAATATGGGAAGTAGGAAGAGAATTTTTTTCTGAATTTCTGTGGTCCTTTTCTTGTGGGAAAGAAGTTTTAGTTTTCATTTTGGAGAAGCTGTTCTTATACATAGCAAGCAGAGCAACTACACMAGTTGGTAGGAATTTCCATGGCTTGACATAGTTCTTGTGTCTTTGGTAATGTGAGCAGGAATTACACTACTGTATCTATGTCATGTGTATAGACACAGAGTGAGGTGTTGAAAGGTAAGTGCAGGACTTCCAAATCAGCCAGATGCAGATCAGATACTCCTAGTTTGTAGGGATATGGGCATCCACAGAGACTGTCTGTAAGGGGAGACAGTGAAACAAGTGGTGGATCAGGATGATTTTCGTGGTGACAAGCTACCTACTCACATGTTTTCTGTCTGACAGCAGAGTGCTGAGGAAATGGCAGCTAAGTGCAGAAGAGACTTGCTTTCTGGTCYGGTTGAGATTCTTAATGTGACACATTGTTGGCACCATGAGTGGTRTCAATGAAGAAGAAGTTTGAGAAGCTGGAGCTGTCAGATACTGCCATGTATGRGAGACAGGTACCAGCCTCCAGCCCCTTCTCCCCACTCATACTCTATACCTTGATCTTACTCTAAACCCTRGAGGAATCTGGCTAACTGCTCCCAGCCAGCTCTCCACAGTCACAAAGCACAGCTCCCAACCATCCAGAATCTTAAAATTTCTCATTTATTTAATAAATTTGACATTTATTTATTTTGATTGTGTTCTTCAACATTCATTGTAGTAGGGCAAGCTSGAGAGAGCACCTTGGTGCTTTGGCATTTTGTGTCCTCTCCTTGCCTGGCTGGAGAAAAGATGCATGCCCAGGATTGGTATGCAGGTGCTGAAAAKGGCTTGTGCAGCACAAACCCTCTAAGTATCACTGTTTGCCTTATCCTTGGGACTGGTGTTATGGTCTGGAGGTATAAATATGCCTGTTACTGTTAYTCTATCTGTTATTCCCATTTCACAATTACTTTATAGAGACTTTGATYGAGTTATTAGGAATCACACTTAATAAGTACACTTTAGAGCAAAAGATTTTCCTCCCCAGTTTTAGCGCTACTGAAGTTGACTGTAATATCTAGTACCTTAATTTAAAGCCTTGCCATACTTTAGATATAGAAGGGATTATTAGAAAAGAAGCTATCTGGCATTGRAGTGATTGATTCCATATAATTCATGCCTTGGAAATCAGTGGCATTTTGCCAAGGGAAAAGTGTTCCCATCATCTACCTTGGCTTTTGAAGTCATAGTAAAAATTTTCAGGAAATTACGTATATTCATACACATTAATTTATTTTGCAGTACCAAGCCTTAGGCTAGACACGTGCCTGCATTTTAGTGTCTGTTCAGATCTGTTTAAAGAAAACAGCATGAATTTTATATTCACATAATTTTTCTTTTTAATCAGGTGTTTGAGTAGAAATGTTGAAGGGAGAAGACTACAGCAGTGTGTAACAATGAAATTAATTGAAAGGGATGATTTGGCATCATAAATAAATTTAAGGTATTTAGATGAAACTTCCAGGACTGTGGAAAACACTGCCAAATGCACTGTAGGTCTTTTTTATACTTCCAGAATCTTTCTGTAAAACAGCAAAATTAAAAAGTAAATGTAAATTCACATATCATCATTATACTGCATTCAACTTTTTGAATAGTTCTGGAGCTGCATAAATGTTTTTCTTTGCCTCTAGCTTGCACACACCCCTCATTCAGTTCTGTAGGGCAATGTCTTTAGATTCACAAGGTACAAATAACCTGTGGATTCTAGGTAGTTCTTGGGCTCACAGTGACTGTAGCTCCTAATGAAATTATCCTGTGTAATARCTTCTAGTGAAGTTCAAGAAGGGTTTAGAAAATGCTCTCAGGCACATGGTGTGATTCGTGGTGTGTCCTGTGCAGGGCCAGGAGTTGTATTTGATCCCCTTCAACTCAGCTTATTCTATGGTTCTGTGAAATGAAACATCTTATAATTCTGTTTAAGAATCTTAGTTGTGTGTGTCATCGAAGACATAGGTAATTGTTTCATTTGTCTCACTGAATTATCCCTGTRGTTTTAAAATGTTCAAATATAGTTTTTCACAGGGAAATATGAAGGGAAGTGAAGGCATAAAAGTATTTTCAAGATTATCCAGTAAATAYGTGTGCTTGTCTCTCAATCAGAGAAAGTAAGCAATAGAGAAGATGTATTAAAGTAAATGGATGGTACAAAAAGATCATGTAAAGTCATAGAGTGAGTATAGTGGGTTACCCCAGCAAAAATCCACTCAGCTTTTCACACTTGCAAAATGTGGAAAAAAACAGAAGTGCAAAGACTCACACATAGAGGCAATGACATTTTAATAAGAAAAGTAAAAGCTGCATGGAAAGCCAAACAAGGAGTGCCTGCTATGCCCCAGCAGATGCTCAGTGGGAAGCAGGGCAAAAGTCTAATGGTAGCTTGGGAAGACAARTACCAGAACCACAAGATCCCTCCTTCCTCCTCATGCTGAACTTTCATTTCATATGGTGTGAAAGAATGTGCTGGCCAGATCTGGTCAGCTATTCTGGCTCTGTGCCCTCCCAGCCCCTTTTCCACTCTGATTGTGCTTGCAGGGGGACAAGGGACAAGAGAAAAAGCCTTAATGCCAGGCAAGCATGCACTGCTCAGCAATAGCCAAGACATACTAAAGAGTGCTCARACATTGGAACAAGATGTGGTGGAATCCACACAGTACTGTAGAATTGTTGCCTTGAAAAAATCATCAGGCATCAGAATCAYCATCATTGGAAGTGTTCAAATTCACGTGGATGTGGTAGTTGGGGACACTTTGTTTTCAAATAAACTTGAATGAAAGGAGAACAAGTGCCTGTGTTTTATAYGAGCTTTTAGATGAGACTGGAAATATATTTAATTTGTAGCTCCTGCTAAAATAAATAATAGCTTCTGTTACATTTACTGCAGAAACTTTCAACTTAGTAAGATTAATTAGTATGAACATGAGTTGAAAAACACCAGTATAATGCCAGTGGGAAAAGAAGTCACTGAATATCACAGGGATCAAAATACCTTTCTTGTAATTAAATTCTTCTGTTTAATAAAAAATAAAACTCTTTCCATTTAAAAGGACAAAATACCTTCCTTTCAAAATCAATGCTGATATAGAGTCTAACACATATCTTGTATGGTACACATTCTCTGTTTTAAAGTAACACTTTCAGTCATTGTTTTACATTTGTTCTAGTTTCTCAGTCTGCCTTACAGAAGTATGTTAATATAGCAGATTTGTATCATAACCAGTAGTTTATAATTATGAAGTCTATGTTTCATATCAACAAGTGAGAACACTCACCCATTTTAGTTGAATTTTTTTAGCAAGTGTTTCTGTGATGTTTTTGTATTGTGGTTTTTTTTTTTTTATTTTTTAATCTGCTTATGAAATAACAATTAGAAGTGAAACTGGACAGAAGAAAATAAAGATTCTCAATAAAATTTCTTGTAACACAACAGGTAGGAAATAGATCTCACAGAGCAAAAAACCAATATGAGGCTGACACTACATTCATAATTGATATGATAATGTTAATTCAGCTGCCTTAGAAATACTTCAGCTACCTGAACAGAATTCATCCTGTGGGTTTATTTAGGCTTTTGCAAAACAAACAAACACTCAGATGAATGAAAGGACAGACATCTTTTGTATAAGTACATGGAATAAATTTCAACAGAAAATTAGCAAGTGCTAAAGGTAAGARCAAAGCTCTTTTTCTCAAACTGGGAATCCCTACCTCTTCTGTAATATAATGTATGAGGTGCTGCCAAATGCTAATTGTCATCTTTCACTCACTGTTCTGTCAGCTCCCTTTCCCAGTGARCAAATACAGACTATATGTGTGTTTTTTTAATCTGGTTTCTATCTTGAATCTAGCATGATTTTCTTTCTTTGTACTACAGAGGTTTAAGAAACCTCTGCAACATCTGACAAGTTTACGTGACTTCATTAATTCCCTTATCTTGCTTGACATTCAAGGGAGGCATGAACCAAAAAATAGATGTGGAAACAATGCTTGTCAAGAAGCTAAATAATTTAGAAAGTAGAATATTTGACCTCAAAAAGCATAATGAAGWTCTTGCTTGAAGAAAAGACAAATCTGAAAATCATAAGCAGGGATACATGTTCAAACTTTCAGGGTATGAAGAAATATATAGAAGACTATATAATCTTTTATTCGTTAGCTGAAAATTAGCTCATGCTCTGTTGTGAGGCCTCTAATGAAGTCTTTAGTATTAAAAAAAAAAATGTTGGGACAGGTCTGACAGGTTTATTGCATTTTTTTCCTACTTCCTCTTACTGAAATTAGAAAAAGATAAAAATAATATTTAACTTTCAAACATTCTTTTTGTGCAGTTGTGAAATTTAAATAGGCCAGGCACACACCTKTTGTAACTGTAGAAAGATTGTAGCTGAATAAATAATTTAATCCYATTTTTGGGCAAAAAGGTTTTGCCCAAACAAATGCCTTTAATTCTGTGGGTGTTGGTGCTTGGCATAAGCAGAGAGCTGGTGAGATCGCTGCTCCACTTGCACCTTCAATAGTGGTAGGGAATTGATCAGGTTCCCAGGGGTAATCCCTACAGGTTCCCAGGGGTAATCCCTACTCTAGGGATAATCCTAATTCCAAACAACATTCATGCTGCCGAGGAAACTGGGAAAAAAAATTAAAAAGGCTTTAATTCTCTAGTAACTTTTATCTTGGTTCCATGTCTTTATCTTGATTGCACAGCACACTGGCTTATTCTAGCAGTGCTCTGTTTCTAGCTATTGCAATTAATGTAACTATTTCAATCAATGAAGCTGTTGCAGACCTTTAGCCTGCAAGACGAGAATTTGTACTTCATTCTGGTGCATAGAATGAGATTTATCATAGGTTTCATATTTCTTTAGACTCAGACTCAACATTCTACATCTATTGCCCTTCAATTACTCCATATTTTTGGTCTAAATACAGTGATATTGAAACATTTCCTCTCAAGTGCCTTGATGCTGTGCTGTCACTGACCCATAATTGTATGTTTATTTCTCAATTATGCAAATCCCTGCACTCTGACTGAGGAAGATTTGATTTACATAATTATTAGACCGCTATTTCTGAATAACCATGAAGTGTCCGATATTTCCATGTTAACTTGCTGTAGACATCAGACTGTCATTCCCTTAAAGGACATAACTTTTTGTTTCCATGCCTACTATGTCTTTCTTTGGCTCAGAAAATTAAATGCAACCTATCTTCAAGAAGAAATCACTGTTTCAGAAGATGTAGAGGAAATAAAGACTTGACAGTATCCTAATCAATGAAGACTGACTGGATGATGAATTAGTGTGTCCTTCTCTGTAAGCTGTTCTGTTCCTTTCTCTCTCCTTCAGCCTCCTGCTCTAGAGAATCATGTTGTGAATTTGAAGAATGCAGCTGGTTTGTGTATCAAAAGTCTCAAACAAAAAATCTCAAACCAACAACAACAAAAAAAAGCGAAGCAAAAAGAATAAAAAGAAATTGGTTTCAAGTCATGTTGAGGACAAGTTTCGTATATACAGAATTAGAATTAAATAATCAATTAGAAAAAGAGAATTCTGTGAAACCAAAAAATTACAGGTTGGATGCTGGCTACCTACGACTTGTAATAAAATCTTTTTATAGAAGTTGAAGTCTTCAGTTTTGCTGTGATTAGAAGTGTGTTTCACATTGTGAAAACTCATGGAAAAATCTAATTTTAGAAGGCTATGTGAATAGTTTWTTTTTTTCCTCAACTATGGTTACACTGATAGTTTTTTGTGGCCCATGTAACATTAATTAAAAACAATTTATGATCATGTTTGTAAATATTTTTTTTTTTGTGGATGGCATAATGTCTAGGTTTTTTTTTTCTTTTAAAAATACAATTGCAATACAAYTTAAATACAATTTAAATATAAAAACGAGTTTAAAAGATAAAGATTAGCAGCTGTTTCTAGAACCTCTGTTACCTATGGCCTAAAGAAATTAATGAGAATGGACATCAAGAAAGACAATATTGTAATGCTCAGGCCTAATGACATAAGGCACACTAGTCAGCTAACCATACTAAGGAACGAGATGTCCACTGATGATGTCCCTTAATTTTGTAGTATAATTTCATAGCATTCTAGTTGACAAGGAACTGAGGTCTTTTTGTTGAGAAGTGGGCTGCCTATATATGCAAAATAGTCTGAAAATTTTGATAATGGTATGAATGTTCAAAAATATTATATTAATCTGTGGCAGAATTTTTGCTAGCCAGTCAGCGAGAATTAAAAAAAAGACAGTGTCAGATACTCACTAAAAGGACTTTTGAATTATTTGTCCTYTAATCATATAGATCATGGCATTCAATTTAATCTTATGTGACTCAAAATTTGTAGCTCTTTCCTGCTGCGTTGGGGTCTTGAGTTTACAAAGCTTAAAAATCTGGCATTGTTGGAATTGTATCTTGCACCCCTTCTGCTGGGAAAAGTTTATTGTTCAGACAAGGAAACGGGTCTATGAGATGAAGGTTATCCTTTGTTAAACCTTTAGCCACTTTACAGTCATGAACATATTTTCTGAGGTCCTGTCAGGTACTGATTTTTTCATTGTATAAGGCTTCTGTAGGGATGATATTTTTTACCTGTTATTTCATTTGATTTTTTTAATTTGGTGAAATTATATACCATTAACAGCAGGAGAAGATTTGCATTGCAGTGAATTGAACAGGATGTTATTGCTGCTGTTATGCATACCATATGTACARTTATTCCACTTAGTTTAAATTTTAATTGAGGAGAGAGAGACACTTGTTTGAAATTAGTAAGATGATTTTTTGCTCCCTACTTTTTCCACTTTCAAAACATTAACCAAAGGCATGCGAGAGAACAGCCTACATTTATTCTGAAGCYGACAAAAAAGAAATGTTTCCTGCTTTAATTATCACAGTTTTTAGCAGAACTTATCCATAATATGAATTAGTTACTCTGTAGGTGGGCCTCTTTTTAGGAATGATTTCTGTGTTTTTTAATTGGTATAAACAAAAGAAGGAAATACAGGTTTTTGAGCATTAAATAACCACAAGTTGAGTTAGAATGTTTTGGTTTTGGTTTATTTTTGATTGGTGTCGTGTTTGTTTGCTTGTTTGCTTTTCACCTGTTCTTCAAGCTCTTCTGAAATGCAATTTTCTTTATGATGTGTCACCAGCTCCTGTGCTCCCCATCCATGTGATGATGACCGTGGTGCTTTGTCAGTGTGATGATTTGCCTCACTGTGTGCAGGATTCTCTTGTTTCGCATTCATGCAGGCGTGTTGTGAATTCTGACATCAGAGAGAACCACCACCTAAAACACAGCTCTTTCAATTTATAGAGATTAAAAGATTAACGCATATTCACAGTCAGGTAATCAACACCTGACTTTAATATGTTCTTTGTTCTAAACAGTGGCCTCCAGATGCTAAGTATGAAAGCCTCATTTCTTCCAGGGAAGCTTTACAGGTRATGAGTTTGTCTATTGCTTTTAAGGGACACGTTGTACAATCCCTGTTTAGGCTCTACTAAGGAGGTGTAATTTATGTACAAAAAATCTTACGGTATAAATGTATTTACAAAGAGATGCAGCTGAAATATACCATGTTTCTTTCCAGCACTGTGACTGAAAATAAGATGCACTTTTATAAGATTTCTCCTGAAGCAGACAAATCTTAATGGGTTATGAAATAGTTAATTAGGGCAGTGTAACACAGAAACTTAACAAAGTTCATTTTTTGCATAAGGAAGACCCAAATGTCTTCTGTATAATTCCCTTCCCAACTCATATCTTGAATGTGTTTACTGCTATAAAGGAGAATTTGTTTTGCTGTTGATTCTAACMTACAGTTTCTTATTTCTCTTCCATCTCCTGCTGTATGTTCATTTAATAGGARTATCAAAAGTCTAACCAAGCAGTATTTATTCTCAGAGAACAAAATTTACTCATGACATGAAAAGAATGAACTACTAAAGCGACACAGGTTACATACTAATGCCTTRGAATAGGAAGTGAAAGATAAAGAACAAGTGATGTTAAGGGCCACAGATGACTTTGAAATTGCCTGAGAGGACCAGGCTGCAACTAATTCCAAAAGCATGAGGGAGTAACTTTCTTTCACAAAAATCTTCAAATTAAATGGTGAGCTGCTGAGTCCTGAAGCTTTGTCAAAAACTCGCTGTTGAAGAGAAACTGGTTTTGAAAAGTCACGGTATATAAACACTTGTTTAGTTTTTCAGCACCTCTGTCAAAGTTGTGGATACCCCATCCGTGAAATGTTCAGGGATAGCTTGGATGGGGCTCTGAGCAACCTGGTCTAGTGGAAGGTGTCCCTGTCCACAGCACGGAAGTWAGAACCAGATGATCTTTATGTTTCTTTCTGACACAAACCATTCTGTCATCCTATAAGCATAGGATTTTTACACAGACATACAAACCTGTATGTGACATGGCATAGATCATGATTAAGTACAGAATTTTTAATTTTATATTATAGCAGACTTGATGTGTAGCAACAAATCAGGCAACCGACAAATGCATTAATGAAACAACTAAACAATAGACCAGTCAACAACAACAACAAAAGAAAATAGAGAAGGATATCTTTGGTATTTCTGCACCATGATAGCTGGGGAAATCTAGAGCAATCATTTCAAACAGAGATAATTTTATTTCTCATCTCATACTAGCTGAAAAAAAAAGGACCCAGTCTGATGTACATTGTGTAAGTTTTCCAGACCATAACCAAATTTCTGGTAATTTTCAAGAAGACAAAATCAGCTTAAGTATTCATGTCTCCTCAAACAATGCATTAATTCATAATCTTGTTATGCTCTTCTCTGTTACACACAGAAAGTAAGGTCAGTCAGTAGTTGACTAAACAGCTGGGAAACCATTTACACTTTTAGCATAGCTGGAGTCAATTTTCATTAATTTTTTGCTTTAATAATTTCCTGCATAAATAAGCAAACTAAAAAAAATTAAATGTTTTGGGTATGAGGGATATTTGAAGTGCCCTGTGCTGGCAACACTCCTAATTATGCAGCAGTGCAGTCTAGTCTAGTGAGTACTTGTGCTCTGTGATGCTGAACTGTGGAACAGAAAAACTCAGTATGCACACAGATACAAAGCGAGGATATGCTTTGGGTACTAATGAAAACTGAGCCAAGCTCCCCAGCACTTTGTCTGTGGATGGCTTGCAGCACCGACTGTAGAAAAAAAAAAAGACCTAGCGAGCTAGCCTGGATTCTGGAATCAGTCCTTTCACAGCCTGGTTTAACTTTACAGCCTGGGTTACCCTGCTTATCATGTGAAGCTCCATGCAATMGCTGGTAAGTGTTTCTGGTGCAAAATCACATGTTTAGACACAATTTAGACACAATTTAGTATTGTGCCTAATTTAGCATTAGACTTCGGCTTCACAAGGCTGAGTGCTGCCCCAGCCCAGAGCCATGATATGGTCTAGGAAGCATTTTGAAAATTTGGCTATACTTTATTTTTCCAATTAAGAATATTTTAGAGTCTTGCTAGAAGTTTTTTTCAAACTTAAGGGAAATTTCTAATACAGATAAATTCCCTTCAGACAGATCAAAACTGAGTAATTGAAACTTTTAAGTATTGTTTCAAAGGACATAAAAAAAAATTTACCTATATTTGGCTTCACTCAGTTGTCTTCAAACCAGTTGCCACCTCAGAACTGGAATTAGCCCTTATCTCTTTCTTTGCCTCTAAGAGATGCAGAACTGATGACAAAGGTTTCCAGAAATGTGAACTTTCTTCATAAACATCTGAGCAAGAGAGTATCACAGCAAAGAAAATTTGACCCCATGTGCTGAATCTTCTTCATGCTTTATCACTTTCAAATCAGCAGGAAAAGAAACAGCAATGGAATCTAGCATGCTTTGGCTCAAAATGCTAAAAAAATGAAGGAAAAAAGTAAGTAAAATAGTTGGCAGAGAAACATTAAATGAAATTTGTGATTTTGTGATGCCTCCCAAATTATATCAACACAGTAGGGGATTTTATGACTCAAAATGATTGCTGTTTTGAAGGGAAAGGCTGTTGTTTGGGAGACCTAAGGTGTATAGCAGATGGTACTGACCTGAAGCTGTGGATGATATTCACAGCCGAAATAAAAAAGTCTTAAGATGTAATTGACAGGTTTTACGTAAGTGAAAATGCACCTCAGTMTCTCAATGTTTCTACCAGAGGTATTATGAAAAAGCTAGATTAAAATGTCACATTGATGTACACTTATTAACTAGTGTTTCATTTATTTTGAGCCCATCTGGTATATATATTCTAATAAATTCATAAAACAGGGTGACTGCTATGTTTAATAACTATAGGACTGTCTACCCTTAATCTTTCCACCCTATGAGGTGTGAATAGACACTTTGTGGATATTAAAAKAAACAMTTTTGTTTAGTGTGCTTTTGCTTTTGTTTTGTTGTGATTGCTATGACTTAAAGAAAAAAATACAAGTAAATGARCAGTTTTAGTTTCTAGTTTGTCTATGTTTGTCTTGAAGTCTAGCAACCAAAAAAAAATAATATATTGAATACACAACAGCCAGGTTGTGTCCAGCTATGCTACAGCTGTGCAAAGCAAGTTGTATGATAGTTATATACTCAACATTCTGATCTCTTTTGAAGATACCAGGACAGTCTTAAACTTAAATTCCATAGGCTTTCCCTCACCAGCTACTGCTATAACACTCTGTTAATGCAAAGATAATTTTTAAAAAATATAAGTATTTAATTTGTAATTAGCAGCTTTGATAACATTTGTTTTGCTTAGCTTCTTGGCAGCAGTTCCAGGAACAAAACTGTAGACTATGATAACCCAGATTTCTGAACTTTCTAGCAGTGAAATAAGCAATGCCATATTTTCAGGGACCACAAAATTTTTGGTCTGAAGCCAAGGAGGTTAACTTCCTGTAGGCATGCTAGGAGCTGTACCAGTTAGCTTTACTTTTAAAAAACCTAAAGGGGTATTATTTCTTTTCTATTTCTCCCCATAACCTCTTTCCCGCCTATGAATTCCCATATTATAGTTGTTCAGGTTCTTCRCTGATGACACTATAGCATAATATATGAGCCTAGGCATTCCTAAGTGAGGTCACAACTGTCAAAATGTCTTTGGAGAAATCTTCTGGATAAAACTGTTTACGTTCTTCTCATGAGAGGCATAKCTGTAGCAAAAACTTACCTTTTATCGGTATTTCTAATAGTTGGGAAGAATTCACGCTGCTATCCACATGGCTACAGGGCACAATGTGGGTTAAGAAGTTTTGTGGGATGTATTCTAAGATGCTACTGGAATAGAGAGTGAGTCTAGAAATATTTTATAGGTCATGTAAATATTTATGAGGTGAGTATGAAGATCATCCTAAGCACACCTGGAGAGTGCAGATGTTCAGTAAAAGATTCTATTTGTATGTAAGGTTTTCCAACTCCAGTGAAATTTTTCAGGAAACTAGAAGACTGCAGATTTTAATTTCCCTGTAGATACCTTTCAAATTRTTATTATGGGTGGAATCATAAAATAATTGCCTCCTGTGATACATGAGGGCCTTCCRTGATGTAGTATTGGGATAAAGACGTGCCGCTCTGCCTTGTCGAAGAGGAAGATGTCTAGATTTTTAGTTAGTCTCTTTCTTTTTACTTAATGTGTCCTCCCCTTCTCCAACAAAAAAAAAACAGTCAAAAGTTGGCTATCTAGATGACCTATGTTTGTTTCCTGTGGCAGGCTGAGTTTGCTGGGTAGCTTGTGTTGAACCCTGCTCAGTGGGAAGGGGATTATCAGCCACCACTCCTCCAGGTAATACAAGTGCCAGGTGGCACCTTTGCAGCTGAGAGAGCAGGTCCCACCAGGCCTGAAGGAAAGAAAAGAAATAAATGTTCTTAAGGATGCAGTGGAGCTTTGCAGACTTTGAAATCTAAGCAAAATGTTCTTGTCCTTGGGGCACAGGCCAGAATATGCTGCATAAGAATGACACACTTCAAATGTTTCTTTGCTCTGCCAAATTTCATATTGGAGAGAAGAAGACAGGAGAAAGAAGCACCCTAATAAAGGGCTGCAGAAGGGGTTCCCAGGCAGTGAAAGCCACACTGTGGCCAGAGGAGGAGGAGCCTCAACACTTCTCCAGCCAACAAGAGGCTGACACTGCATGGGTCACCTTAGAGAGGTGTAGGGGGTTGTCCAAAGCAGGACTGATCCTTCAGCTGGGGTAGACACCTGCCCTGCAGTGTTCCCAGCCCTGCAGATCAAATTATTCAAATAAAATAAATGCATGAAAACTACAGTAAAAGTCTCAGTGTTATGGARAGGGCATATGGAGTTGCTGTCTTCATGTCCTCAATTTTTTTTTCTTTTCTTGATGGGCAGGGCAGGATGTTTATGCTGCAGGGTACTTGTACATGTGCCATGTTATTGCTGGCTATTTGCTGTTCCCCCTCAAGGCTGGTGCTGTCCTGCTCCAGGCACATTTCTGTAGCTGGCCCCAGGGACAGCTGGGGGTGGTCTCCAGGTGCAGTTTGGTGGTCTCCAGGTGCAGTTTGTGCCCCACAGCTCATCACCCCAGGCTGCCCGTGAGCTCTTCAGCCCCACCCTTGTCCCCACGTCCTGGTTCTCTGTTCTTCCACCATCCTGCACTGCCCAGTGCAGCCTCACTACAGCCAYGACCAATTCCATGCCCCACCTGGAATCACGACTCAGTGCTTCTCTCKGTGTCACCCCAGGGTCACACCCTGCCGAGGCAGGAGCCCCAGGATGTTCATCAAGGAGAGGTTTGAAATCCATCCCCTGGGGAGAGACAAAGCCAGGCACGAGCATATGTGTCAGGCTGCCTGGCTGCTGATGTGGTCCAGCGGTGGAACTACACAATCACTGTAGGTCTCTACTAACAGAACTATTCTTCTATTCTTCGATTCGATTCTATTCTATTCTATTCTATTCTATTCTATTCTATTCTATTCTATTCTATTCTATTCTATTCTATTCTATTCTATTCTATTCTATTCTATTCTATTCTATTCATTTATTCTATTCTATTCTATTCTTCTATTTGACCCTATCCTATTCTATCCTATTCTATGTTTGATTTCACATAGGATAAAACCTAGGAATGTTTAACAGAATTTTGTGGAATGGTGTTGAGTCAGGAAGTTTATAGGCATCTTGAAATCCCACTGGAGTTTAATAAACTGTCCAGCCCCAAGCACCTGCTTTCAGTGATTTCTGTGCACATATATGTGAGAGRTGGTATATAAAAGCACATGTGTGTATGTGGACACATGCAACCACCCCACACCTGTATTATTTATAAATGTGTTAAAGATTATAAATGTGTTTACACATACACAAACAATTATGCATGCACAGGTATATATTTACTTTTAAARAAAGAGATCTATTCAAGCTTTGAGCTTTTTTGACTGTAACTGGAAAGCATATAGCTTATACGGTAAATAAATTTCTGATTTAATATTTCTCAAAACCTTGTAAGTKGTTAAAGCTCTAGCTTATCCAGCTGTTCAACCTGATGTACTATATTTCATACAAAAAAAATCAAAGCTGTCATGTTCAATTTAGGAAAGGCTGGCAAGAGTGATATTGATATTTACAGCTCCATAAAGTGAAGCAATAGCTAACTCTTCATAATACCAAACTTACTAGACTGGCTTTGCATACTGAGACTTTGCTGACTTGTTAAATTGTATTTGGGCCATTTGATAATGAAATGTCGAACTYTCAAAAGTGATTGAGAGCAAGAATGGAGAAGCTGGCTGGAAAGGGGCATTTTCATTCTTTTCCCTTGTCTCCATCACTCTAAAGACTGCAAAAGTATTCATTGGCAAATCTGATGCAGAAAAACCTGTCAAATACCTGCTCTGGGCATGATGTAAAGTCACCAGGGACTCTCTGTGTAAATACTTACTATGCRTCTAATTGGGTGACCCAAAGTTAAAGAGTGATGCCCTGAAATATCTGTCTAGAGCAAATGTCAAACTGATTCACAAGTGGATTCTGTCTGCTATAGTCCTTTCTGTTCTGAATCTCAACCTTTTTGTCCCGCGTGTTAAAAATATGTTGTGTAAAAGACAGCCTCTTGCCTAAAGAACCTGGAATTGAGTTTCTGTCAGCAACAAGTATTAGCTGTAAGCAAAATGTAACCATTAAATTAAGCTGGATTTATTACAGTGTTTCATCACTGAAATAGCTCAGTGCTGCTCAGTCACAAGTGCCATTCTTTTAATATCCTAACCTGCATTTAAATCAATGTTGGGAGGKTACAGAATCCTCTTTCTTACCCTGCTGCAGGGCAACTAAACTCCTTTGCACAAAACTAAATAAAATTGATTGCCTRGGGCCTCATTTTTTTCATTCCTGGGATTTTACAGTAGTCTTTGACTTGGGATGATAATTTTGATAATAATAGCTTCAAATGCTCATTGTTAAGTAGAAAGTGTCGTGATTAACATTACTGATTGAGTTCCTAATGCTAAAAATTGTGTAGAAAGGAGGAAATCTAGTTAATACTGAAGTATYATCACAAAATCACCAGTTGCAATTTTTGTTTAAGTAAACTCATGCCTATACGCATCAACCTAATGCAAACACAGACATGTGTTTGCAGCTTGAAGTATTTCTGCTGTCTTGAGAAAYATTGTAAGGAAGAAAGGGTGTGTTTTATCAATCTCAAAGGATTTATGTTTCCCTAACAAAACAGAAGATCTTCCAGTAACATAACAGAGCAGATCTTCTGGAGTTGTGGGATCTGTCCCCTAAAATCAAATAGTCATGAGTTTGGGCAAGGGTTTTAGGCTTGTTTCTGAATGTGAGGGAGCAATCATTGCTGTAAGGTCCTCTGTGGATCTGACATGCAATCCGTTAGAGAAATACTTTGGAAACTGTTATCTTCAAGAATTTGGTGCCACCACTGGAGCTGACTGGTTTGTGTTTTTCTGATGGAGGGCTTTTAAAATTTTAATTTTATTTCCATTTTTTTTTTTTTTTTTGTTTGTTTTTTTTTTTTTTTTTTTTTTTTTTTTTTTTTTTTTTGGTCTACTTTTTTTTTTTCCTGAATTTTTTACAAACTTATTTATGACCCTATAAGTAGCTATATCCCAAGCCTGAATGCACTGCACTTCAGCTAAAATGTTAGTCTAGATTTTAATATATGTTTTATAGATATTTTTCATCCAAGCTACTTGAATGATTACAGGCCATTCAAGTTCTTTGTATTTCTTTTACCTGATAAGTCTAACATTAACTATCACAGGCAAGATTCTTCTGCTCAATTTAAAACTCTCTCCAGCCTCCCTGGACTGCATGTAGTCATCAATTTATTGTCTGCTTTAGAAACCATTTAAATCTCCAGTTCTGTGAGATTTTAAAGATAGCAGCTGCTTTTAAATACCAAGAATAATGGCATTTGTGGGAAGAGTTAAAAATAACACAAGAGTCTTCTAATCCACAGTCTTGCAAATGTGGATGTCAAAACTGATTTCAGCAGACGTGGTGCTCTGGTTAGTATCTTGATGTTCAGGAAAGTTGTTTAATTGAACCTGCTCTTTCCAGTRAAAGGAAAGAACATGTTAAAAGATCTTGTTTCCTGAGAGGACTACTATGATATAAACACAAAACATATAAACAACATGTGATTCTTCTTCCTTTTTTTCATAATTTTAAAATTTGTTTAATTTTTTGAAGTGGGGGTGTTTACTCTGTCTTTTGTAATTGGAAGCACAGTGTGAAAGATCTGTTAGGATGGTAGAATGAAAATTGTACTTAGGAGAGAATTTTAAGAATATTTGTATTACATTCTCACATCTATTTTGGGTTAATGAAAAGAAGATTTTTTTCATGGTAAAGCTTACATAATTAAAAAAAGCACTTCCCATAATTTTAAAGACTAAAACRTCTATGGATATGTGTGAATTTGGTGAGATTTTTGTCTCTTGAGTATAAATGCTTTTTTGTTTCTGACTTAGTATTCCTAAAACTCCTGCTAAAACATGCTTTAAGCACCTCTGTGCAAAATATATTTAAGAAGATTCAGTTTTGTTCTCTTATTTTAGGATTTTGTTTTGTTACATCTGTGGTTTCCWCTTCATAGTGATTTTTCTGCTGTTTTTGTGATACCTTACTCAAGGATCTCTGCTTCTATCTGCAATTTTTCCTGAAACCTAAACCCTTTTGAAAATTAATATTCTGTCTGCAATCACTCGTGCTGTGAGGTATTGTATGTCATACATAAATGCTATATTTTAATTGTGAATCCAGTGTGCACTATTGTCTGCTTTTGTAAGTTGTCATTATCTACTCCAGCTTTGCTCCCCATACTAATTTRTGAGTTGATACATGCATTCATATGCATGTCAACACATGAAATATATGCCAGTAAASATTGCCTAATGTCCATGCTGACAGAATGTATTGCTTGGAAACAGTAGTATTCACACTTAACTTTTTTCTGCTTGTTAAGGTTTCTYCCCTCCATAATTGTTGGATGCCTTCCAGCTTATTGTAAATTCTTCAAAAGCTTTTTTTTTTGCTGGATGCTGTAAGTTGATGGAACTGTAAGAATTGGATACTTGTTTAATACAGATAGCTTTTCCCTGGGAATTTAGAAAGCATCCAATTTATATGCTGCTTTGGGAAAACCTTATTTGTACTAACAGTATAATTTGCAAAACCATACCGTCAGTTAAATTCATGTTGTTCTTTTCTCTGCCC